>NW_009609869.1:0-3906 GCF_000690535.1 Cariama cristata
TTGTTGAACTTCATGAGGTTCGCACAGGTAATAAAAAGAGACACAACGTTATATGAATCTTTTTCATTTTATTCAATGTATTTTCCATCACAACGAGAAACATTTTTGAGCAACACTTCCACCCAGTTCCAAGCACAAACTAGAATCCTGAACAGATTGCACACACCAGACACTGTCTGGCAGGAGCCCTGCTTTGTTTTCTGTGAAAACAGTACATAAGCACTGCTCGTGGACCACAGCTCTGTGTGAGGGGTTATGCCGGCTGGGTCACGGTACCTGCCCTTGCGGCCCAGGGGTCCTGTCCTGCCGTGCTGCTGCAGCATCCTACCAGACATGCAGCATTATTAGTGCTACATGCATCAGCCCAGATACACAAACCCATCATGAAATCAATACATAAATGGCACTAAACTGTTTCAAAAGTGGTGCACATCCCTCCCAGGTAACAGGGTTAAGAGAGGTTGAAAGGAATAAGGAAGAGTCAAGGAGGATCTGCATTCTTCAAGAGCCACCATGGCACACAAGAGCAGCCTCTCAGAAGACGGAAGTTCTCACTCAGATCAGGATAATTATTGCTACAACACTTAAAAAATTACTTATATTTTGATCTCACTGAGCAATCCCCTCAGACGTCAGCCCCGCCAAGCAAGGAGCCACACACAGCCCATGCTGACTCACGCCAAGTGTGTGGCCCCAAGCTTTACTCATAGATGCAATTTTAAAACGTAATTTTTCACAGTTATCTTCCTCAAACAGGATTTGTCACAGACACAAGGCAAGGATTGGCTGCCCTTCTCTCATAAGCGGGGTGCAGTGTGTGTCCCAGAGTGATGGGTTTGCAGGCGGGAGCTTGGCTGCCCTCCTGAGTCCCAGGACGAGGGGCAGCAGCCCCTACCACCCCCCGGGGGTTCCCGTGTGATGGGGTACAGGCAGCCTGAAGAAGGACAAAACAAAAAGAGGTTTTTGTCAGGGAGTCAAAGGATATTCCTGCAGCCGGAGTGAGAATAGTTTGATATTTAGATGAGAATTAAACAGGAAAAGGCCCTTTAGTAAGCTAACAACAGAAAGTCAGAACAAATTTATTTAACTGAACTCTGGGGAAAGAATACTGTTTAATCAGGAACTTGAAAGGATCGTTATCCGTACCAGAGGAGCGGCACCTGGTTGTGCCCAGCCCTCATGGAACAAAACAAAGACAAACTCCAAAGCAAATACAAACTGACCTGATCACAGACCCTGGATGCCACCTCCCTAGCACCCGGAGCAAGTCACAGGGACACATTCCCAGCCCTGTTTCTGTGAGATGTGGATGATTTTGTGCCCCTTGATTCCTCAGTACAACTTGCTCGGCTGCTGGCAGCGGTGGGGTTATTCCCATCCAAGCTGCTTGCAGAAGAGCATCACCGAAAGTCGTGTCAGTAACGATGCCATGTAAAAGACGCAAGGTGAAGGCTTCATCACAGAGAACCTCCATCCCCCATATGTAATGCTGGGCAATGCTCTGCTTAGTACAGAGATGGATATGAAATATTAGGGTTTCTTTCCCATTAGAAAATGAGGAGTGGAGCTTTTAATGACTGGAAGAATCATAACACTGGGAAAAAAACTTATAGATTAAAACAATTGTTTCTTAAGTTTTGTTTTCTTTTCACTATGGACCATTCACAACTGAAATAGCAGAATAATAATAGAGTGTAAGTTGGTTATACATTTCCTTTTATGTGCATCTTGTGAAAAAATAAGTCATTATTATCCTACATTAATACATTTCAGACTAGGATGTGAGATAAAAACATTGGGATGTGGGATGTCATTCTCTGTTATGGTTCAAAATATAAAGATGAAGGATATTTTTCACTGTAGTAAAGAAACACATTGGACTCTCTATCTTCATTTTCATTGAAAAGATAACATACAATAAACAGAATTCTAATGTAAACGCAAAGAAATCAATACCATACACATTTTCTTGTGGAATGTACAATGAATATCACATTTTTTAATAGTGGTACTTCAGAAAAAGTTACAATAAAAATGCATACAATATCTGTTCAAGCTTCTATCACTACTAGTTATAGCTGATCTTAATCTAGACAGCCTTCTCCTCCATCATCCAGAATTTGCAAACAAGCTCATGAAGGTTCTTCAACATTTCTGTGGAGCCGTTCAATGAAGTCCCAGGTCTGTACAGACGTTTGGGATTCAGGACCTGTGCAGTGTCACTGGCCTGAACAGACCCCAGGACAGCCCCAGGTCTGGGCTCATCCTTCCTTTCCACAGCTGCCAGCAACAGCTCATCCCCACGAGAGCCCTTCACCCGTGTGTGCCACTGGAACTGGAAATGAATGGCAGATCCCATGTGGTGTAAACTGGTTCAGCATCATTCGTAACAGGAAAAGTAGTACTGCCTTGTACCAATTAAGCATGTGGCTCATTGTGTTCTTCGTTAGTAAAAAATGCAATGTGAATCCCCCCAACAAAATTTCCGAACTGAATAGAGGAGTGGAAGCATTTTAAAGCGTGCCACTGGCTTTTCTCCAGGGCAGTGGGTGCAGTGCCTTGGTGTCTTTTTTACAAGACCGCAGCGATTTGTTGTTATTACTATTGTTTTTCTTATTCAAGTTTCCTTTTAGTTATACATTACTTAAAAATGTGTTTATATACCACATCAATTGCTTGATTACACATGTATAGAGAACAACACAGATTTTATTCACTTCTGTTAAACTGTTTGGGACAAATAGCAAGATCTGACAGATCACGATAGGCTTAGTGATAAAATTCACACAATAGATACTTAGTGATAAAATCACACAATAGGTTTTAAGTTTCTTGATAATGGTGGTCGTTGGCAGTAATCACATTAATTTAGATGGACTGAGGATTTAGAAGCAGTCAGTACAGAAAGATTACGTCCTTTATTTAAACTAATTGTATGGTCAGAAGTGCATGCGTTTCTGGAAAAACAACCCCTTTTATCACATATTAATTTCATTGTTAAGTTGGGTAAATTTTGGTTTAATTCTACTTAGAATTTAAAATGTATAATTTAAAAAAATAAAAGGAAAAAAAAATAATCCAGTCCACCATGGCTGACGAACCGCTGAAAGCCAGTAAAAATGCAAAACCAAGCCAAAATCCTTCAGAGATGTTGTTTCTTTTTACTTTTTTGGCTCTTGCTCCTAAACCTGATGTTGCTTCAAATTCCCTGTGAAGCCAATGCCACTCCAGCAATCAATGAAAGCTTGTTTTATACCAGCCCTACTTCTCATTCATGCTGCAATCTATTGAACCTGTCAAAAAGGCAACAGACGATGCTCCATTTTTTTCCCCATATAATATTAGGAGGAGAAAAACATTCAGCAGGTGTGAGAGGAGACTGATTTTAAGTGTAATTAAAATTAGAGAAACCCAGTCCTCTGAGATTGCAAGTATTGACATATCTTTTACTTTCTTATTTACAAACCTATGTCTATGTGTTACCAACTCTTTCAAAAACAAGCAAACAAGGGAAAAACGAGAAATGAAAATATATTAAAATTCAAATAGGACAATACTCTGCAGATTTCATTGTGTCTTTATACTTGCAAAACATCTATTGGATGTAATGGGAATTTTGCCAGGGCAGATCCTAATGCCTTCAAAGTTTGCACCATTTCTCTCATAAAATATTTCCTTTGCTTTCTATATGTATTAATAAAATCATAGAATCATAGAATCATTTAGGTTGGAAAAGACCTTCAAGATCACCAAGTCCAACCGTTAACCCAGCACTGCCAAGCCCACCACTAAACCATGTCCCTCTGCACCACCTCTACACCTCTTGTAAACACCTGCAGGGATGGAGACTCCACCACTTCCCTGAGCAGCCTGCTTCAATCCTTGACAACCCTTTTGGTGAAGAAA
>NW_009609870.1:0-4110 GCF_000690535.1 Cariama cristata
GGCAAAGTTGGACTCGATGATCCCAGAGTCTCTTCCAACCAAGTTGACTCTGCGATTCTGACGTGCTCATCTGACATAAAAAGTTAAGCTCAGTACAGCTGTACTGCAAATTAACGACCTACTCAACAGATCTGCTCCCATTAAAACAAAATTATTGCTATTACAGAGAGGCATAAATATTGAGGGTGCTGCTGCAGAAATCAGCATCTTTTTCAGGAGAGCAGCAGTGAGTCAAGCTGGAAATGGACTCAAATCTTGTGCTACAAGAGTAGGGTCTTACGGGGAGCCAATCTCTTATTAAAACATCTTCAGGTTATTTTGTGGACAAAGGGAAGATGTAATAGGTAAAGATGTGTGCTTGTCTTTCTGTGTAGAAAGTAAGGACTCCTTTTCAGAGTAAGGACTGAATTTTGTGTGCAGATCAGAGGGAGTCCTTGTCTTCCACTTCACACTGGTGTTGTGTTCAGGAACTTTAAAGTAGGATATAGGCTGCTTGGGGTTCCTCTGTCTTTTATCACTTTAAATACAGAAAGATAAGTTAAGATGCTTACTTCTAAAGAAGAGGCAGCCATCAGGTTTGTAATAGCTGCAAACAGGCTAACATGTCCTGGCCTTTGTGCTTTGTCCAGGCACTCACATAGCATAAACTCTTGCCAGCTGCTCTGGTGCTTGGTTTCATAATGCCTATTGCATAAAAGGCTGGACACAGTTTCAGCTTTCTTTTTGTTCCTACGTCTTTCCTACCAGTTGACCAAGCTTTGGCTCCTGTGCTTTCTGGAGGCATTACTGATTCTCCCAAAGATTAAGTCACAGCACGCTTTACCCTACTAAGAGCCACCCTTGCTCACGTTACCCTTCAGCATATGATGGCACATCCTTATTTCACAAAACCTCTGTGAATAGAAGCCCTTCCCAAGCCGTAGGCCCAGTGGGTTGCTTCCATTAGAAGGAGATTGTTGCCTGCCAGCTCAAACACATGATCATCTTATTCTGCCTGAATAAGTTAGTAGAGCTGCAGCAATTATGGATGCATGTGATCTTAATGTATTGCAAGCACATGGTAACAACGCAGCAGCATGAAATATATTTGCTGATCCAGAGAGTTGTGCAGTTAGGTCTCTGAGTGTAGAGCCTGGTTTTGTTTTCTTTTTCATGCAAGCAGATTTATTTGGTAAAATGTACAAAAAAATGTTTGTCCTCAAAACAATCCCCATGGAATGGGACATTGTTTCTTTTTTCATTATTTCAGCGGGTATTCAGTCCAGAAAGCTCTCTAGACTGTATTTGTTCCACATTTATTTTAGCTGTCTCCTTTTTCTTTTCTTTCATTGTGTCTGGTTTTTGTTTTGTTTGTCATGCCACTTGCATGTTCTCGCAGTGATTACCTGCACTGACTACAGCAAATGGAGATTTCACAATATAAAGGGTATAGAGGCAGTTCTGGTTGTGTTGTCAGTTGTCAATGACAGTCTGTGGGACGGACATTGCACTGGAAGCTGTGAGCAGGGATATAATAGGAAAGAATGGTCTATGGGTTTGAATAATGGATAAATGAGAGTACAATGTTAAATGGCAGTCTCAGGACAAGCAAATAAATTGTTAAAAGGATGATGAGAATATAATCTTTAGCAAGCACTAGAGGCAGTATCTGGAGAGGGGATTAATAGTTTGAGCGTAGAACAGCTACTGCAGTAAAATAGTTAACTACCTAGTACAGTTTCCGTAAGCATAAAGCTTGTCTTCACAACAAAGTAGTGTTAAACTGTACTGCTGTTGGCACATCCTATAGCCTGAGCAAATGTGTCCTGGATGTAAGGGATGGTTCTCAGCTCAGAAGGGGCAAGATGATGTTTGCACTGGCACACATCTGATTTTCCAGGGTTTTATCACTGTCATCTCAATTCTAGAAAGGTTTAGGACGTCACAGGCACTGTTTTTGGTTTACAGAGTTCCTGTCAATATATTTTTAAATCTTGATTTTGTGTAATTATTTTTTAAAACTACAACTGTCCAGGTGGTGCCACCATTACCATATAGGTTGGTAATGCTAGGGTGCTACTACCTCAAGGTAGAAACACTTTATGTCTGCAAGGAGAATCTCGAAGTGTTACTAAACAGTTGGGGGAAACGAGGAGGTTGTGTGGCTTGCCCGATGTCACACAGTAAGCTGAGCCAGAGGCAAAATACTGAAATCCCAGTCCTTTATTCCTCGAACTTGTGTGCAAGTCTGAAGACCTCCAAACCATTCCTATACCTGTGATTACAGGCAAATCAGAAAAAAACCCTAGCCTGCTTTAGGTGGCTGTAGTATTTAATTGCTGGCAGGGAAATTCTGAGAACTTATAGGCCTGGTCTGTGACCTGAAGCTTGGTAGTGTTTTGCTAAATGGGTTATTGCTAGTATTGCAAATGTCAGTATCTTAACTTTGTGATGGCTGCTGCCTGGGGCGCTTCCAGAGACAGCCACTTCTGATGGATTCCTCTAATCATTTGAATCAACCACTTCCTCAACATAAAGTAGTATGCAAATAAAAAATTAATCAGCCTGCTCAGTCACCATCACCCCATCCACCAACGCTGAGCATGTTTCCTCACTGGGCACCATTAACCCTGCAGCCATAGCTGTTACCACCTCCTGAAGCTGGTGGGACCCCACTCCATGGGTGCCAGAGGGAGCATTTGATAGGGGCTGCTGTGACTCAAGCAGCTTGGCCACACCTTGGAGAACAAGCTTGTCTTCCCAAGCAGTGGCATAGCCTGCCAAGCCAGTTCATCCCGTGGCTCTGCAATTGCTAGATGTGACACCAGAGGAGGGGAGGCAGGACTGTACCCTTTCTACCCTTTCACCACTAACTGCTGCTGCATAGCCATCATGTCAGATTGTAAGCATGTGGGCTGTGCTTCTGCTTCATCTCTGCCAGGACCACTATGGTTCTGTTCCTACCAACCTGTTGTCTTCCCTTTGCCTCTCCAGAGCAGGCATGGACCTAGCCGACGGACCCTATGAAGAGTTATTTGTTTCTAATTTGCCCAGCTTGCAGACTTGGGTTTCCTTGCAGGAGCAGGGAAGCACAAGTGCCTGCAAGGCAGAAGGAGCACCTGCGTACAGGTCTGGAGCTGAACCTCTCCACTGGTGACATCTGGCCATTTGATCACCTCAGGCATAAAATGAAACCATAGTCTAAACCGTTTTTAATCTGATTGTAGTTAACTCTTCTGAGCACCGACAAGTTACACTTAGGAAACAGAAAGAGTGGGACAATTGGGTGCCTTGCACCAAAGAGTCCCCAGCTGTGTTAACACTAAATGAATATTTGTAGAGTAAGGTCAGCAGAGACACAAATGCCTCTGATTTAACCATAGCCCTTACAAAATCCTTTATCCCCCTCATAGTTCAGGAGAGAGTAAAGCCCTTTAAAGAATTTTAATGACTTAATGTTTAGCCCAACATCTTCTTAAAATTGTGAAAACTAAGTAGCTTTAAGAAGAGGGAAGGAGCATTTCTGAACAATGACTTCATGGTTATGCTCCTGAGGGTGAATGTGAATGTTTGGCTGTACCAAACCCACAAGTTAATCCATTTAGTTGAAACAAAATGTTCAAATTCAGTTTTCTAATCTCATTCCCAGCACTGATCCTATTAGCATTTCTCAGGCAAAGCTGCTGGGGAGTAGGATGGGACCTCCATACCACCCCTGTGGCCCTGCTGGAAAGAGCATAGGCATGGAGGGAAGCTTTGGCACTAACCCACCTGAGCCTTGAGTGCTTTAGCCATCCCCCTTCCATCACCATAGAATCACAGAATCATAGAATTGTTTAGGTTGGAAAGGACCTTTAAGATCATCAAGTCCAACCATTAACCTAGCACAGCCAAGTCCACCACTAAACCATGTCCCTAAGCACCACACCTACACATCTTTTAAATGTCTCCAGGGATGGTAACTCCACCACTTCCCAGGGCAGCCTGTTCCAGTGCTTGACAACTCTTTCGGTGAAGAAATTCTTCCTAATATCTAATCTAAACGTCCCCTGGCGCAACTTGAGGTCATTTCCTCTCATCCTATGGCTTATTACTTGGGAGCAGAGACCAAGCCCCACCTAGCTACAACCT
>NW_009609871.1:0-13297 GCF_000690535.1 Cariama cristata
TCCACAGGCCCCTTCCAACCCCAACGATTCTGTGAAAGTTACATTAAATAAAAATTATGTTGGGCTGCTCTCCATTATCACTGAACAGGTTCAGACAAAGCTATTCAACTTTAGAGTGTCAACTACTGTTGTAGAAAGGACATGTTATATCCAAGAGGAGTTGCCTAAACCTTGGGGAATGATCTTGTTGAACATCCTCTGTGTAAATGGAACACGGAGCTTTTATAATGGAAAATAATTTGTTGGGAATTCTCATCTATAGCAGAAAATGGCTTTCTCCTGCAGGGAAGGGAAAAGGACATTACTAACTAACAATCTGCTTCCTTTCTTTTAGAAATGGATTTGATTTGTTACAAGTAGAGATAATCTGGCCTTCAACCCCGGGTGAATTTGGAGGAGAAGGCTAACTTTTGAATTCAGATGCTTGGCTCCAGATTCCCCCCCATGGTTTGAGTTCTATTTTGAGATCTGAAAGGGTTCTATTTTCTAATTTGGACTGAAATACGTATGACAACTTGTATTTCCTTACCAAGGCAGAAGCTGATGAAGGTGTTGAAGGAACAGGTGATCACTAGATAATTCCTACCATTGGAACTCACCACTTACAGACAAAAATCTTAAAAGAAATATTGTGGTAATGATACCATTGATCTTTAGTCCTTTTCTTGGTTCCCCAAAGTATTAACCTGGTCTTTAGTGGTTGTGAATTTAAGCACTGCTTCCTCAGTTCAGCTACAGTTATATTACTCTGTGGCATGTTAAGAATTTTTTTGATCCATTTAACGTTTTTAGTAGATCAGCCACTAGATGGCACTTAAAGTTTGCGTTCTTTTCCATTTTTTTTTTTTCCAGAGGTATTTTTCAAAGATCTGTTCATCTATAATTAAGAGTTGATGTCTCCCATTGGGACTATGTTGGCAGAAAGCAAGATGCAGCAATATTTGAGTGAAAGCAGGCAAAAGTATAACCATTAAAGAGGGAACAATGACTATAATTGAAATAAGATTTGGGTGGTTGCAGTGTTTGCATAATCCTTCCTGGCATGCAAGAGCAGTAGAGAAGCCTGTGGCTTTGCTCTCCTGCTGTGTTTCAACAAAAATGGAAAATTGTAATGAACAGCAACATTTTTCCTATCTTTCATATTCACTCTCTTCTTACTCCCCTTTCCTCTATTCCTTTAAGTGGAATGCAGTCTACTTAAGGATTGTATTGTAATTAAAGTAGTGTATAACTTGGTAAACTCTGCATTGGATTCTCCCAATGAGATGCCTCTTGCTGCCAGTTCAGGACATAGATTAAAATTTACTTAATACAGGTTAACTCAATAAAGGCAGGTGACATATAGTAACCTGAATTATGTGAATTTTTACTAAGGTTCTCTAGTTTCTGTACTGGTTGCTACTCCTGTAATAGTGCAGTCCAGTGCTCTTGTATTTGTCTTCTGCCCTGCTTGTAATTTTTTTTAAAATAACAACTATCATTGTATTTTGGCTTAAAGATAGTTAACTAAGTTTCGATATTAAGTAAACTTCTATGACCCTGCCTATTTCCTGTCCTGTCAAACCTTTCCTTGTAAGAATAACAGTGTCCTTTTATTTGGTGGAGTGTAGCATGATGTTTTTGGCAGGCCTAACATTTTTGACTTGCATAAATTTGTGACCTCAAGTGCAAGAAAAGTGAATGCTTGCTTCAGTGCCTCATGGTTTCTGCCTAAAAAGAAAAGCGTCCACATCGCTAACCATTACAATTTCTGAAGGAAAATTATCAGCACACTTATTCCAGCTGATTGCACATGACTGCACTTCCAAAGAAAAGAATCAGAAATAAAAATAAGTATTTTGCACCTAGTTATGTAAGGTACCAAAAGTTTGAAAATACAGGGCAGACTGTACTGCTTTATAGGTTTCTAGAATTGGCACACATGGCACTTCCCTCACTAACAGCTATTTGGGAATCTCTACCTCAGTAAGGATGTGATTCTGCAAAGTGTAAATTTGGGTCTGCTGCTGGGCAAAGAATGTCATTGCATGGTTAGAGGTTGCAGGATCAGGTCTGAAGTGAATTAACGTAATTATTTTCCTAAGCTTTCCCTCCATTAACTGTGTGGTTATTTAGCTCTTTACCACTGAAGTGATGCTTTTCCCCTACTCTGTTAGAATGCGGCAAGAAAGCCTTCTACCCTGCCAAGTCTGAAAACCTGACAGATTAATTTTATAATTTGAGAGCCCTCATCCGGAAAGTAACTACTGTATTTTAATATGTAAAATATGATTAAATAAACATTTGTGAGCTGTATATGCACACTTACTTGTTTCCCCTTAGACTTTGATTTTTTTTCATTATGTCACAAAAATGTAATATTAATCATTGGCTTTTTAGGAAACATTTGTATAGTAAGTTTTGTAACAGAAATAAGAGGTTTGTATCAATTAATATTGCTTGTACCCTTAACATTTAAAGCTGATACCCTTGAAGTGAAGAAAGTTATCTTTTGACTACTATTGATTACAGCAACGGAATTTGTTTGGTTTGGTTTTGTAAAAGGAAGAAATAAAAACAAACAGTCATGAATGTAGCATCTTTGGCCAGATTCTTTTAACATGAGTATTTTGTGGTTTATGGATTCCTAGTCCGAAAGGTTGTCTCCAAGTGGCCAAGACAAAATAACTATGTGTCCTAGTTGGAAGAAAATTTCCCCTTTCCTTTGCAGCTAAGCTAATTGTGCCATGTCTAGCAAACACGGCAGTGCGTAGTATCCAGTGCTGCCTTGCTAACACACCTCAGTCCTGACCACAACCTTCCTGCTTGCACTAGCTTGCACTCTGGTCACTGCCAAATTACAGGTACCCTTCCTTGGGGTGCAGGACAGCATCAAGGAATTCCACTTGTCAGGTTTTCACAGCAGCAAACACAAAACACCAGTCTCACTTTTCTGCACTTCCATGTAGGAGTTACTGCTGGCAGCAAGCCAGACTGTCAGCATTACAGGTAGTTCTAGCCGTTTAAATTCTGCAAGAATTATTTTATTTTATTTTTTTGTCCATTCAAAGAAATGGAAGAGGTCTTTTGTTAGAGGAGAAAGTATGATCTTTCAATCCTGTTCTTACCTTTCTTCTCAACGTGCATTAAGGCATTAGCAATGTGAGAAAACTGAAAAAGGAATTGTGACAATGCTGGGAAATCATGGTTCCAGCAACAGAGAACTCACTGCCCTCCCTGGAAGTGAAGAAAAGAAGACAGCTGAGTCAGAACGGACACAGAGCTCCCACTTCATCATCTCAGTGAGCTTTTTGGTTTTGGGGTGGGTTGGTTGGTTTGGGTTTTGTTTGTTTAGTATTAATCATGTCAATTAAACTATTAAAAGTTCTCCAGGAAAAACTGGATAAACCTCACTGCCTGGAAGACTGCTACCAAATGAAAAACCAAACTGGTGCACCAGGGAGGCAGCAAGGTATTGGTATTTTTGTCAGAACATCATTCCTCACCCAAGTGCCGCTCTGCACCTCTTGTTACCGGTTTCTAGCTAAGAGAGGCTTTAAGAGTGGCTTTGAAGAGGGCTTCACATTTCTGGAAGCATGACATATGCTGTGTCCCACCCCAGGTCACCTGCATGGAGCCTCCAGACTGCTGTTCATAACTTTCCCAAAAGCCAGCTGAGCAAGACTGACTAATAGTCAAAACAGGCAAGCTTTCACCATTGTATCTTGAGCAGGCTGGAAGTCTGCTGTGTGGGAAAAGTAGCCTCTCTTTGCATTTACTTTTTTTTGGATGATCTTCGAGATGCTTAGCATTTATGGGACAGCCTAGACTGAGCAGAAAAACACAGCTCAGGCACTTCTGAGCAGTTTGGTTCCTACAACAGGATTCTGGGTTTTTCAGTCCTGTCTGCTCCTGGGCACCTGCTTGCCAACAGGACTTACCTTTTTATTTTTACATCATTATTTTCTGCTAATAAAGTTGATTTTAAAACTATGAGAACCTACTTTAATAACAATAGTAACAAATTGGACTCCACCTCTGTCCCCCTACTTCTGAAGTTTGCTACTCAAATGTTCAGAACGTGTTGAAGGCATGGCTATGTATATATTAAAACACGCAAATGATCACCGATGCCAGGATTGCATACAAGCTAGATGAAAGATTATTACTTATTTGCAATTATTCTCAGAAATTTTGAGTAGCTGCCAAAATAAATAGAACAGCTGGATGAGGAGAGGGATAGGGTCTGTTTAAGCTGGCACTTAGGCTAAAGAAATTCATGCAAAGCCACAGCCACGGTTGTCTGGAAGAGTCAACTTTATCCCGGGGCTGGGCTGATGCACAACAACACGCACTGATAAAGCGACCCGCTAGCAACATCTGCCGAGCAAATGGGTTACTCCTCCAGCTTCCATTACATTTGCGCTATTGGAAAACACCAGGTGCCTCTAGAGTCACAGATCGGCAAAAACAACGCAACACTGAAACCAGGGCTGTCTGGCTGTGGTAGGATTGTTAATCATGACACTACATTGTTGGTACTAACCCAGGTTAGGAATGACACTGGAATTTATTACAAATACTGTGACTGTGCAAATAGTGTAGGTGAGGAGAAAGCTAAAGCTTAACTCGTATCTCATGATGCCTTAGGGTCTCCCTGGATAGCACCTTTTCCTCTCATGCCTTTGCTCGTTGATCTCTACCTCCTGGTTTGCCAAACTCTCATTTTCTAGGTGTGCCATCAGCTAGCAGGCAATGGTAGCAGTGTTTAAATAGGTAATTGGAAGATTCCCATGGAACTTGCTCACTTCTAATGAACAATACAGAAATAACTTAAGCTCTGTTTAACTGGTGTAAAGGAAAAGTGCTTACAGTATAGGCATCAGAACCAAAATTAGACCTAAGAGCAAAACTCCTGGTTTAGTACTCTAAAGTATATGACAGTAGCTCAGGGAAAAGCCTTTTGTTAGAACCCCATCATAGGTCTATTAAGTTGCCTCTTCTACTGCTCCCTGATGATAAAGCACATTACATAGTCTCACTGGCCTGTGCATCTTCCTAAAGTCTGGTGCTGTTGCTGGCAAAGCTTTATCATATTCTTACATTACACAGAGCACTCTGCAAATGCTAAACAAAAGAAAATGACATCCAACTGCTAACAAAGACATATTGAGTACTCAGTTTTCCCCCCTTTCCTCATAGCCAAAGTGGCAGTCAGACAAAAGCTTCTTCTGAATCCTCGCTCACTGTGTGAAGCACAACTTAATCACAAAATGCTCCTAATCATGACGTTCCATAGCTCTGTAACTAATATTTTTAAAGATATCCTGCATGCTAAATATAATTTTCAGTGGCTGAGAACTGTGAAACTGATACAGCCCTCATCAGAATGCTAAGGGCACTGACATTGCTTCAAAACTATCTCCACAGTCAACTTCAACAGTTCATACGCACATAGGTCTTCAACAAAAGTCAAAGGATTGCATGTTTTAATAGCTATGGAAGTATTTTATTCCCTCAGAAAAAAAATAATTGGATTCATGTTTGTTAATGCCCAATACCCAAGGTCAAAAAGCACGTTTATGTATTTGGCCAGAAGCATTTCCTTGCAAGAGACCAAGATGTCAGAAAGTTATGACTGATCAACACTAGGTCCCCGAGGGATTTGAATGAAAACATTTCGAAGTCTTAAATCAGTAGCTGTCAAGAGTCCTCTATCTATAAATGCAGTTGCTTTTAGTAAACATCTGTTGAGTGTTTTTAATTCACCTAAAGAAAATATGTTGGAGTTAATTTTTATGGGTTTCTGGGACATCACATCAGTAATTGCCACAGAACTTTGGCACAATTAAAAGGAGTGAGAGTCAGACAACACTTCAAAGACTAGTTAGGCCAAATTCTGAATGTTTGCCAAGCGAAATGCAATTGTTCAGTGTTTGTGCACTACTTACTACTGAAAGATGACAAAATCTGTCTAAGGAATAATTACTCAAAGAGACAGCTGTGGGGTGGGACACACTGTTCGCCTCATATGATCTGTATACAAGAAGTGATTAATACAGAATTACATCTGAGATACAGTATAGTCATAAGACTCAGGGTCCTTCTCTCAGAGTTTCTTTTCTCCATCAAAATGAAACTTAGAATTCTTCCATTATTTCACAAACTCAAAGTTATTCCTAAGGGCAAGAAGTAGTCAGCTATGTCAGTCTCCCCAGGGAAGCTGTGGAAACCCCTTTAGCTTCATGCAGACAAAGAAAGGAAAAAGCACACCACATAGAACAATCCTGCATTGGCTGATGGGTTGAGTAGATGACCTAACAGGTCTTTTCCATCTATAATTTTATTCTCTGAAGGCCCTGTTGACACCCACAGTGCTGTTGCTTTCCTGGAAGCTTTATTAAAGATCTGGTTTGGAACTCAGAATAACTAACACCGCTGAGAAAATAACTCCAGTATGGGGTGACAGGCAACAAGAATGCCAATGGGAACACGCCCCATCATGCTAGTTGGGTTTATTCTGGCCCTTAACACCAAGATTCCCTGAAACACTTGCATCAATATATAATAACTGCATTGGATGTCAGCATGCTGCTTACTTCAACACAGAAGAAATAAAATGCATAACCACTTATTGTGCTGTTTACCCAAGATAACGTTTGGATTTATAAGCTTCCATGTCTGGCCTGAAGACTTTAGTTCATTAGGAGATGCAGGAATTCATCTAGAAGCCCTTGGTTAGCAGCGAACGTGTCAATATTTCTTCTCTATTCTTCACCTAGTTTGTTACTATCAGAAGCCTACTTTGTCTTTGCTGCAGCACATCCTTATGTTAAGATTGGTACAAGCTCACAAGAGCCACTTTGTCACATTTACTCTTCAGTCAAAAGACCAGACTTTCTATTTTACCCTGTTGCCACTGGAGTTACTTCTGGGGCAATCACAATTACAGTTATACCTCAAAGTACAGCAGGAAGATTCACAATATCTCGTCATCCAAAACTTGGGCAAAGTGACAAGGCTTGAGTCTCCACGTTCGATACACCACGAGCCTCTAGGGCAGAACCAGTTTGTGAATAGCTTCTGTTGGTCCATACAGCAGAGCTCCTCAGCTAGTACTCCAACATTTTGCCAGTACAGTAACTAAATGAAAAACAGCAGAATGTAGCCTATGGCAACACAGATCTGAGTCTAGAAATCTCGCCTGCGGAGGCATGGTAGTACCAGAGGAATATTCTGACTTGGCTGGAGCAACTTCTCAGAACTGAAAGGAACTTTGCCCAATGGGAACTCACAGCAGGTCAGCACTCTTTCTCACGAGGTTGGCTACATCTGTTCCCTTTTATGCAAGAAAAACACTTCATTAGGGCCCTACACAACCTTCTCTTGGGCAATACTGGGCACTCCTGGTTTCATCAAATGATGAATCAGTGGGTCCCATTATTGCTTCATACCTCATACAGTAAAGTTTTGGGTGGATTCTTGGACAAGAATCTTGGCTCTGAAAGACAGGTTTGATATGATAGCCTTGGACACTGCCGTACAATAAGTCAAACACTTCCTACAAAGTGTATGTGTTTACTTACATCAGTAAGCATAAAATTAAAGCCATCTCTTTTGCTATTGATAAAATAAAAACACACCAACACCCTTAATATCTCTCAGAATTCAGGGGGACCTGAATGCTACGTAGCTTTGGAAGGTATCTGAGATTCCAGACCTTTCCATCTGCTGCAGGACAGTGCTGTGGAGAAGCCTTCTCTGAGGCTGAAAGCTGACTGTAAGGGGTCCACACCGGCCAGCATCCCTGATGTTTAGTGAATCAAACTGCACAGGCACACGAGGTAGAGCAGAATCTGGCACTTAGTAACAAATAAATTGCTATTTTTAAAAGCCATGTTTGTATCCTTTTGAATGTTTCTCATGACTTCAGCAGATGATTCTATCACAATCCAGTTTTCTGTCTAATTTCCAGAGTAAATTTGAAGTCTGAATGCATTAGGAAGCACGAAGAAGCACTAGGCTCTTATGTAAGTACTGAAGGTGGCTGTGATTTTCAAAAATACCGTGGGAGACTGCTGAAATCATTTGCATTCAGACTGGAATTTAATGACGAAACTATTTTTAGAGTGAATGAATAGAGAAAAATATTTTTAGTCTTAGGCCCTCAGATGTCAAAGAAATATTTCGAGCCTTAAGCCTTCGGATGTCATCCCTCTCCTTCCTTCAGTCTGGATACACATGGGGATGTTGGGCTAAGATTCTGGTGGTTACCCTTAACCCAGCGGCAGACTACATCCAGCACAAGTGTAAGCAGACGGCAGGACTAAGTCTTGCTTCCGCCAGAAGTCAGGATTAGTTTCTTTCACTCATTATCCCACAACAATGGAATAATCTTTTCCAATGACCTATACTGGGTCCTGTAAAACTTTTAAGCATGGAGTTGAAGGTACAGACAGGACATTTGGTCAGCAGAAATCCACTCTCAGACTTAGCATGTCTAAACCTAAAATAGTCATTAGTAAAACAGGTAATTGAACATAGACTCAGCTGAAAGCCTGTTTAACCAATCAGTCTGTCACTACAGGGAAAAGTTCTTGGTGGAGAAGTAGTTCTGTTTGTTCCCATTCTTACCTAATGTAATATTGCTGCTATATTTTGTCCTCCAGAAAGCACTAGAGACTGGGGCACGGCAGCTTTTTCTTTCCGCTAAGTGCCTCACACAGATGACACACCCGAGCAGTGCTGGGCCCGAGCTTGGGAACATCAGCCTGTTCCAAAAACCAGAGCTCCCACATAACTACATAATTCGCTGCTATCGAGTTACTGGGCTAGCCACAAATTGACTAATGTAACACTCACTGAGGATCAGGAGGCTGTAGCATGAGTGTTTAATTTCCAGGGGAAGGGCGATTTGTCCGTTAGTATCACAAACACTTTAATTATCAACACACAAGTAAGTATTAAATCCCCATCTGGCAGCCAGGCACAAAAAGAAAATGGAATCTGCAACCTTTAACTTGCAGCGATGTACCTAGAGGTTATGGCCCTCTGAAATCAGTGAAGTTCGTGCCCCAGACGCTTCCCCAGCTGTGGGGAACAGGCCACGGGCAGGAGACCAGCCGGGACTCAGCACCGTGGAGCGTTGCTTGCCTCAGTGCGGCTGAGGAACAGCGTTCTCGGGCTGGATATCGCTTGCTCTCGCTTGGTGTTTTCAGCCCATAAACCAAACAGCAGCAGTGATGAAGAGCAATTTCTTTTCACCCACATGCCCCACTGATAAAATCAAGCTTTTCCTGAGAAATAATTTCAGTCTTAGAAAATCAGATTAGTCTTTTTCTAAGCTAGAAGGGTCTTTTCAATTGCCCCTTGAACTTAGGCTTCATGTCACTCATTGCTTATTTCTCATAGTCTTTTAGCAATCAAACTGGTTCATAACCTGCACAGAGAGACTGCTCCAGCTCCAACAAAAGAAAACCAGACGTACTTACATCTTCTTCAGTAGCCCAAAATCCTGAACACACCAATCATGTTTCCTTCACCAGACCAGCCCAACAATGCTACAAATCCTCAGAAAGTAGAAGAATGAGAACAGGCTGTAATTATTGGCTGCAGGTGTTTACACCAGCCAGTCTCCTACTACCTACCTTTAATTGCCAGCGTCCTCTAGCACAGGAGAGCCACAGAAACATTTGCAGCTGTTAACAGCCCTTTCTTGCTTACGCAATTTCCCAGTGTTATATAAAGATTTTTTTGTACCAGGCAGGAAAGATTTGCACTACAAAATTTTGAAAACAACCTTTAGGTATCACACTTAATATACCAAACAAGTAACTGCAAAGTTAAAGATAGTCTGAATTCATTGATTGGAAACTTCCAGGGAGAGTTCACTGAAAGTCTGCGCACCCTCTGCTAGGGCTACTGATCATCTCTGTAACAATCTGCTTTCTGAAAGAGGTTTCTAAATGTTAAACCGTAAAATCTAAGCTAGGAAGTTATTTTAGAGTAGATCATCCTTCTATGGATATTGCAATACCAGCAATCTTTCTTAGTATTTGATTTGCGTAGTAATCAGTGAAGAATTTAGTCCTAGCACTGTTGTATCTCCAGCTAGCTGTTGTATTTACTACATTATTTATTCATCTGAAAATGGTTATCGTACTTCCATCTAGAATGGCTTTATTCAGTCTACAACTACAACTCGCCTTAGTGGCATCTGTAAAAAAATGATTTAATTTTGGAAGAGTTTTTTTTAACACCACTGGACAGCCACTCTGTGGGACAAAAAGATTTTTATTGCTCAAGATAAGCAAATAAACACATTCAGCTTCCCAATCAGGCAGAGATGATAGGACCAGAAGGGTTACATGTACTGACTATGGACTTCGTAGAATACATTTCTTTCTATTTAACCCCTCACTCTCCTGCTTTGCAATTACCTCTGGGCTTCAGATCTACCAGTAAGATCTGTTTCATACAGCTGCTCACAAGAAACCATTTAGTCATTTGAGCTCCTCAAGCTCCAAGTGCCATAAGCACAGCTCACCCTTTCCCACCCATGTACGTGGCATCCGTAGATGTTAGCTGTTTTCTGTCTTAATGTCCTGAAGATCAGGCGAGACTAAAAAAGTCAAATTGAGTCCCAGAGCAGCAGATTGCAGACACAGGATCTCTTCCTGCCAGCTCTGCAAAGGAGAAGCAGCAAGTGCCTTTTGTTTGGTGCTTATACCAGACCATGCAGTACTGAGAGTTAACAGATGAGTTTATGTTTCTCTCCTTCCTGAAAAGAAATTTGGGTTCATGCCACTTGCTGCTTCTGATCTGAAGGGACCAGGTAATATGGAAGAGGATGAAGGAGTTCACATGCTAGCCCAGGTGGCATGCTTTTGGGCACCATTTCATTCCCTAGAGCAAAGATTCTGATGCTATGTAACATCAGGAAACAATCTGTGAAATGACTGTAAAAAGCAGAAATAAACTGTGCATTCAAAGGAGCGAAAGAGGAGATAAAAATAATGGATTGATTTTCAGAGTCTAACCAGATATGTATTTGGCTCTAAGTAAAAACCTCTGTGGTATCACAGCACAAGGTGGTTGACGGACAATTTTTTTTTTTTTAAAGAGACATTTACAGCACCTCAGGTTAAAAAAAAAAAGTAAGAAACACTTTCCTAATTAGCTTGCATAATGACAGGGAGGAGTGGAAAGGAACCCCCTCATACAGCATTGATTGAATTTGTGTCAAGTGCTGCACAGTTGACCTTTTTCATGGTGACTATAAACTATGAGCTAACTTTAATACTCACAGTTGCTTTCTCTGTATGTGGGCCTAAATGTCTTCTAGTAAAAGTGCACAGCCACTGGTCAGCTTTAGCCAAAGGGAACCAAGCAGTAAATATCTAACAGCTGCTGAGCTCATATATGCCTTTCAGGAAAGCAGGCTGTGAAGGTGGGCTGGATTAGTTGCCACCCAAATGAAAGGCTGCCATGAGCTTCACCTTCATCAGACTGCAGCAAATGGGAAGGAGCTGCTACCGATGTTCTGTCCCTGTAGGGACTAAACCTCACTGAACCTTAACTCTTCCTAGACATCAAAAAAAAAAAAAAAAAAAAAAAACCTGTAACTCCCATGCCTTTAGAGTGCCAGACTGCTCTTGTTTCAGATTTGAACTCCCACCCCAATATCAGTGTTGAAAGATCTCCGTGTATCAGAAATCCCACAGCACAGTTTAGAGATGAGCTCACCTGTGATCAGCGGGAACGCAACTCTAAAGCAGCTGTTAAAAAAAGTTGCTTCAATCCAAAAAACGGCGAAAACCTTTTGGTCAGCTTAACAAATGGTAAGGTATGGGAGAGTTGGCAAAAGAAGAAGAAAACAGTGAAATAGCTGTTAAATAACAACAATTAACTTCCTTAGCTCTGTTTTCTGGAATAAGATGCCAATCTTGCTTGTTCATTTACTCAGGTAGATGGGGAAATATTGTCACCATGGGTCATATGTGCTGGGGTGATGGGAAGGCATATGAGCAGGAAGCAATTAAATGGTTGTAAAAGAGTTGGCCAGAATATGACATAGCGTGCCAGGGCCAGCTAATTAACCTCCCTGAATTTATAGGTGGATAAAACGTATTAAGTTATGGGTCATGTGAATTCTCAAATGACAGGTCAGATCTGTGGAGTGGCAAGCATAGCATCATTATTGAAATAAGTGTTGGCAAGTATTATAAGTCTGCCCTTATGTTTAATAATATTTAATTTTATGAGGGGTTCTGAATGATATCAAGTAGCTGGTCAGTCAATTAAATGTGACTATGAAAAGTGACTATGGAAGCTGGATTACTGGCACAGGGTCAAGGCACTCCTGGGCGGGTGGGACATCTCTCCATCCATAGAAATTTTTATTTGTTTGTTACTTATGCTCTGGCCCACTGAGAGCTTAGGGCAAAACTCCACTGACCTCTGAAGTTCTGCTTCTGTGCCAAAGTATCTTGGTCAGCCCCTTCAGCTGCACACCGGCTATCATCTCACACCCCAGCCCGTCGGTACTGCCAAAGTGATATTCTCAGCACGTCTGTCTGAGCAGGGCCCAGGCTCAGCCGAGGGAACACCAGGGCCCTTTGCGCTCTGCTTTCCTTTCCCCTGCTGAAGCTGTGGATGGCTGTGCTGAGCACGGGTGAGATCCCAGGGGCACTTTGAGGATTCGGGGTAAAATCTTGGTCCACTGAAATCAATGGGAGTTTTGCCATTGACTTTGGTGGGGCTGGACCTCATTCATAGAGTGTTGACTGTTATAATAGATTTACCAGCCCTGCAGGCAGCCCATGGAGGAGTGTAATAGATCTAGCACTCTTGCTTCTCGAAACGAATCCCCTGGCTCAGGCCAAGGTCTGCAGAGAGCAGCTTCCCTGCGCCAAGCCCTTTGTCCGGGAAACCTACCACCCAGTACTCCACTGGGAGCCTGGGGCCGAGCGGCGCTGACTTGTGCCTCTGCCACGGGAGGACAGGCACGCATGCTGTCCAGCTCGGGGAAAATCCAGAAGTGCCATGAAGGTGCGGCCCGGGTGGTTCTGCATGGCAGCAAGCCGTTCCCTCGAGGAATAGCAGCAAGGGCGGACGTTCCCAGGTTGCACCATGGCCAAGCTGGCCCTCGGCAGCCTCGGCACAGAGACAGCGCAAGCCACTGTCGGAGCTAGCGTCTGGGCAAGCAAAGGGATGAAGTCTGGCCCGTTACAGGGCAGGGAAACTGCTGCAGCAGCCAGCACGGACCCTGTGCTACCGCTGCAGAGAGGGCCGGCTTGAGTGCCGCCTGCCATGTGTG
>NW_009609871.1:13328-91623 GCF_000690535.1 Cariama cristata
GGGCGTTCACTCTATTTAAAAAGAAAAAAAGAAGGAGAGAGAGAGGGAATCCTGCTCCATTGTCCTACTGCAAGTAGAAAAGGGCTGAGCTAATTCAAACCAAACTCAGAACAGAAACTCCTCCCAGGCGGAGACATTTTTTCTGTCAAGTTTCAGCCCTGGGAGAATTTTTACAGCTGAGCAATAAACTCTTGAAACAGAGGTTAAGGGCCTCACGAGCTCCAGGCTTCTAATAGAAGGAGCAGCACAGAGCAGTGGGCACCCTGTAATCCGTAGGAATGTGTCAGGCTGACGGGAAGCTGGAGGTACTGGGGGAAGGAGAGGGTTAATCACCACAGTTTCCCAACAAACATTTCCTAATATTGTCACTTTTTACCCACAAGTTACAATTTCTCTGTTACTATAGAGGCAAGATGTTGATACTGGATTCATTTTCTGGGTTTTATTCCTTTTTGTCATTTTTCCCATGAACTAATAAGCCACAGTGGATTTGAAAGTATGAGCAAATGTGAACACTATACAAAGCACTTTTATGTTCTATTGACATTTTCTTCCCACCCTAATAATTTAGAGCTGTTAACATTAAAAAAAAAAATTTAGGATGATCATACTTCCCATCACTTTCATTTCCCAAGTTTATGAAGGAAGAATCATGAGTAATTTCCCATAGTTATTGTTTGGAGCACAACACATGGTCTCAATTACCGGGATAAGAAACATAGAGAGGGTATTGGTGAGGATAAATGATTTATCTATGCATTTAATTCAAAATTCATTTTCCATGCGATAGTTTATATTACTCTGATCAACCATTATCTTTCTTATTTCACTTTATAAACATAATCCAACTATTCTGAGCAGGACCCTGGGTCACGAGAGATCAGTTTGCTGACATATTTTTGGAGCAGTGAAGCATGTGAAGAGTGACCCTCCACCAAACCTACTTGCCGCTAAAGGTATCTACCCAAGAAGGGCAGATCTGGACAAGTCAAGACTAAGAAGACACAGAATAACTGTTGCCTTTCACTTTTGTTCTCATTTCCAAGGAAAGAAAAAGGGGCAACAACTAGTATCGGGAGCCACACCCGCACAGAACATAATTCTGTGCATCAATACGTACTTCACTTGCCTTTACACTACTGTTGCCTCAAAAACACCGTTTCTGCCTTA
Organism: Cariama cristata; assembly: GCF_000690535.1. Taxonomy (NCBI): domain Eukaryota; kingdom Metazoa; phylum Chordata; class Aves; order Cariamiformes; family Cariamidae; genus Cariama; species Cariama cristata. The sequence continues at coordinate 14,499 of NW_009609871.1, forward strand.
ATGAAATGACTGGCTGCAGGCCGGCAGCTGAGCTCTCTGCACGTGAGCTCTGTGCCTGGGCCAGCTGTACGAAAGCCTCGTGGCACATGGCTCCTTCTGCACAAGCAGCAGACAAGGAGCATCGACGTGGGACTGTGCAGAACCAGCACGTGCTGTAAAGCGGTAACACTAGCGTAGATCACAGCAGTTCAGATGGGGCAGAATAACCGGTGATTACTTCAGGACTTTGCTGTAGCAGTAGATCTGAAGAGAGTGCTACTGCCCAGCTGGGACGGGCTGGTGGCACTGCTGAGCCTGGCAGCAATGCAGTTTGGTTACCTGCACGTTCTGCAGGGATGGGGGCTCAGTGGACATCAGAGCCACCATTTCTTTCTCTTTCACCCTGCCTTCCCATCTAGTGCTCAAAGCACAACGTTCAGCCGCTTCTCTCATAGGGCTGCTTCGGGTTAGAGATGATGCAGAACATGAGCTATTTAATGCTCAGGAAGCTGGTGGAGAAGTTCCCCTACATAAATCCTTTACCAATTTTTTATTTTTTAAATGAATTCCTGGCTGGTCTGTGGAGAACTCAAGATTGTGCTTTTGTTAGTACAAATGAGCCCAATACAAATAAGGGGTCTTTTTCGCCAGAGGGTTGTGCAATTCCTGCCAGACTTGGCCTTCAACCTGGGCCTGGCGGTCATGTGGGACCCACAATTTCCTCCCATGGTTTTATCTGTGCTGTCACTGTGGAGCACAAAACACTCTTGTTCCCAGCATATTTGGGGATATAGAAGTGCGTAGTAGGCATATGTATGGGTGACCACATGATTCTTAATAAAATCAGTCTCCTAAATGACATAAATTAGGGTGCAAATGCATAACGGGCCAGTTCACACAGAGCTGGCTTAGCTAAAGACCGAACTTTTGAAATGTGGTTCTGGTTCCTGGTACTTGTCGTTGCTCTGAGAACATGTGTAGCAGATATTTGTCAGCCTTTTTTTTCTCCCTTTCCTTTCATTGCTGGGTGCTGCTTCCAGTCTTAATCCATGCAATACAGTCATGATACATTATTTAAAAATAAAGATCAGGTCCCCTCAGGACCTCTGCCCATTCCTCACTCAAGCTTTGCTGTGCCATACACCAGCTCTCACGGCCCAAGACTTCACTTGGGATTCTCCAGCTCTGGCCTCGTGGTGTATCACACCACAGGCGTGCCCCAAGAGCAGAAACTGTTGCTGGTTTAACAGGTGGCAGGATCTCACCTCTGTGGTGCTTTGATGTAAGAGCTCTACTAACAGATACGGGATCCCAGAGTTTTACATCCTTGGTTGCAGCTACTTCTCCCCAGTGCTGCAAGGACACTGAGATCTTGAAAAGGTACTGGAACATCTTTTACAGGAGCGGATTTGAAAATTGGAGGCAAAAACTTGATAGCAGAAAGCTTTCTGTGAAGGGGATTTATGCCCTTGGCAAGTACAATTTAAACACGTGGAATGGGAAATCTGTTAAATTGTCAGTTATCTTTTTTTTTTTTTAATTCAGTACACAAGGAATTGTCTTTAAGGACTTATTAATATACACTCAATACTTCCTAAGATCTCATAATGACCTGGTCCTAACAGGCCTTGGGGTTTTTTTCTGTTTGGTTTATTTGCTAACTTCCTACCAGCCAAAGTCCTGTGGACAGCTTTACAGCCGTTCTTAAAGTGCTGGTTGGCTCAGGAGCGTCAGCTGATGGGGAAGGCTTTGCACTAAGGCTGGTAGCCTTGTGGCATTGGCTACCGCGAGGCCAGATGGCTGTTGATTCACATCAAAAAGTCCTTTGAGCAGCCGCCCTGCAGAGCCAGCGCTGCCGAGTCGCTCATTCCCTTTCTCCTCTCTCCCAATTTCCTGTTGTTTCAACTTTGCAGTGATGTGAATACGGTCTGACAGTGCGGTTCCCTTCGTATTCCTCGTCTGCTCTGCGCTGGCACCTTCCTCTTCTCTTCCTGCCCGTCCCTCCTATCACGTGTTTCTCCAAGCAGCAGCAACTTGTGCTATCACCTTCTTCTCTGGACTCAGCACTTACATTCCCAGTTCAGCTGTTCATATTTTGCCCGATAGTTGAAGCCAGCTCCTGCTCAAATATTTTCCATCTACAGTTTATGTTTGGCACAAAAAGAATCTCATGATCAAGGGGTTTAATGATGATATATTTTTTTTTTATTTAAAAAGACAAGTTTATGTCTGGAGATCCCGTGAAAGTGCCTGAATGAATCTAAAGAAACCTGCATGAGAAGTGTTTTCAGTTCTTTTCCATCTTTAAGTTATCTGGGCCATGGCAGAGCTGGCAGCACTGGCAAGCTGAGACCCGTAACTCTGTCGGGCACCTCTAGGCTGGAGAACTGGCATCACATCGCCCTGAATCTCAGCAATTCAGGTAGAAAGTCCCTTTCCCCGCCGTATGGTTGGGTGTGAGCCATGTTTCAATGCAATATGGAGATGAGGACCATGGGCCTTGTTCCCCTGTGTAAATTCCTTAGCTGAATTTACCCCTCAAAATGCAAACACGCAGTATGGCCTGGATCTTTGTTGCCTAAGCCAAGCCTAAAGTCAGTGCACTCCAGGTTTGGAAATTGCACATGCAACTTCAAACTAAGAGTCTGGGGAAGGCTTAATCATTTGGAGGATTTACTGGGGCAGCATCAGCCATGTCAGACTGCTGGCTGGACATGTACCACGTCACCTCCCGTGGGGGACCCACACCCCACACCCCCCGCTGCTGGTGCAGCATCCCAGGCGTGTGCTCAGTGTGGTGCAGGGCTTTGGGCTCCCACTCTGTGAACCAGTTTCTGTGTGCTTTGCCCTTGGGACTCCCCTCTTTGCTCTGGTTGTTTTGTTTTTATGGTCAAAATTCAAAATCAAAGTGAAACTCAGCCAAAGTGCCAAGATTTCCTGGTTACAGGTTGAAACCAAACAAAGAGTACATGGTTTGTACGGTTTCAACCTAAAATCATAAATCATCTCTTATTCACCTAAAATTTATTCCAAATTTACTCAAAACTTGGCCCAGATTTGCCTGAAACTTGGCCCAGGATTGCTTGAAACTGAGCCCAGCTTCAGAGCGAGGTTCATGAACCTTGACAAACCTGGCCTGAGCCTTGAGTTTGTAATGAAACCCAAAACCAGGGGAGTTTCACCTGGTTTGGGTTTGGTTATAGACATTTCTCACGGCTCTAGTATTTATTATGATTACAATAACAACACATTTATACAGAGCTGTGAGCATGCACACAACATCGCAAAATGAAAAAGTCCAGACAGCTTTCCTACCTGTCCAAGCTTACCAGCTGAATAACGTACTGCACTACAGCTACAGTCAAACTCAGTCCCACATGGGCTGCTTAAAAAAAAGTAATTTCTCCTGGGTTGTCACAGACATACACAAAAAAAAATTACCCTGAAGCACCTCACATAGGAATGATAGGAATAAAGAATCAACCTCCAAAGAAAACTAAGCGGTAGCCCTGTTTTCCTGGCTGGTTCATCCAGCAGCCTCAGAGACGAGCCGGGGAAGCTGGCAAAGCCCAGGTCCTGCTCACCAGCAGTGTCTCTTTTGATTATCTCCACGCAGCCTGCTGACCTGGATACTCTACACAAAATCTTTTTTCCAGCAGAAAACTACCAGGCACTGTCTTTTTTTTTTTTTTTTTTTTTAAACTGGTGCTTCTGCATGTGCAGTGGCAGCGTGCTGTGTGGGGTATCCATGGGGACAGCCAGCCCAGGGGATGCGTGCTGGGGCGCAGGGACATGCCTCTGGCTTTCTGAAGAGTGTGGGGAGCGTCCAGGGCTCCGCCAGGCTCTGTCTGGGACACGTTTTAATGCAGAGGGGCAGTTCCCACAGCTTTGTGCCTGCTGGGGCTGATGAGCACATGTGGCTCCTTGTCCTCCTCTCCAGGGACACCTCAGTACTTCGGGGCTGCTCCTGGCAGAACAGCCATTGCCTATGGGCTCTCCCAAACCAAAACATCTGGTTCTTGGTTCCTGCCCTGTAAAACAAGGATGACAAACACATCCTGACCTCACAAGGGTGTAGCGAGGCTCAACACGCGTGCCTGTGAGGCGCTCACATCCTACAGCCCTGGGAGCCATAGAGAAGCTCATAAACAAACAAACCAACCTGCAGATGTGAGAGCCGAGCCGAGCTGGTGCGAGGGCTGGGCCTGCGCTGCTGCCACGTGCAAGGGAACGGTCCAGCCCAAGAGAGGGAAGGAGAAAAAGCCCTTCCTGGGTTCTTAGCAAAGGTTTAGCATCGTGTGACTTTAGCCTGGAAGCACTGAGCTGTAGTTACCTGCCTAGACTCTTCAGAAAAAAAACATACATTTCTACATACACGTAGGAGCATATGTCTAAGCAGGCTGAGAACTCAGCTGTATGCTAACGAGCAGCAAGGCACACACTGGACTGGCCAGCACCAACACGGGGCTGCCGCCCAGCTTTGCCAGCATGCTCCTGCTGGCCAGGCAGCCCTGACCTGCCTGGTCGCCTCCTGCCATTGCTGTGCCACGCAGGGGTGTGTTAGAAATAGAAAGGAGAGCCTGAAATACAAAACCAAACACTTTGGTGACCTTTCTGGCCTCAAGCTTCCTCCGCTGAACTCAATGGGAAGCTCGTAACTGAGGAGTTGGCTTAGGCACAATATTCCTCAAAAGCATTTGTTACGAGGGTGTGAAAGATTTGGCAAGTTTTAAGGACAGCAGAAGTAGATCGTTGGAACTGGTCAGAACTGAAGTCCTTGGCATCTTCAAGGTTTTTGCTGCACAGGAAGATGGCCTCAACTTCAGGTGAACCAAAGCAGATGGCCCACTCGAAAGGGACCAGGTGTTGCCCTCAAAGTCTCTCTGGGGACACCAAGGACCTTGGCGAAGGGTGCACTGAGCGGCAGCACCACAGAACCCTGCTGTTGACCACCTCCACCTTCCAAGGCACCAGCAGTACCTCTGCCTGCTCTGAAAGCAGCAGGTGTGCATCCCCCTCTACAGAGATGGCTGACAGCCACTGCAGCACCTGCATGGGGACCTGCAAGCCACAGCCCAGGAGGAGCGCAAGGCACCAGGGCTAGTGCGGGACCAGCACCTGTGAGTGAAGCAGAAGCCACGTGCGTTGGGGCATTTTGGGCCACTGAACAACTGCAGCATTCTCCCTCCTCCCCTTTTTCTTTCACTCTTGCTACTACTGCAACCTCTGCAATCATTTGCATTTTCATGAGTGTAAATGATGGCATATTTTGCCCCAAATTACAGCTGTCTGGTTGCCCTGTCTTAGGTTTTCACAGCATCCAGAACCAGCGTGATCCTGCAGGTTAATGTGATGCCACGGACCCGCGCTGCTGATGCACGGTTTGCACGCAGAGCCACTCTGTGCAGACGTGTAACTGCAGGAGCTTGCACAGGGGCTGAACGGGTTTCTGCAGGCATCCAACACACTCAGACCACAGGCAACTAGAAGCTCTGGGATTTTCTGAACACAAGAGTTTTAGCTGTGGGTTATTCTGCCAAGACTGTGATAATATGAGGGCTTACTCTGGGCAAATACTCTGGTAGGACACTGCCAACCTGGATTTACTGGATTAACCTGCCGTACATCACATCTTGGCCTTAGCTGCTGGCCGCTCCTGCAAGCATGAAGCCAACCAAAGCAGAAAAGCTTAGACTTGCTCTGGGGAAGAGGGTGAAGTGGGCAAGATCCTGGGTCCAGACATCCCAGCTTTGGGAAGCTGGTGTGTCCCATTAGCTCCTGTCCTACCTGGTGCAGGGCAGCTGGGGGGCACCGAGTGGGGTACGCAGCTCCTGCAGCTCCACAGGCAGCCCTGGCCTCATCAGCTGCTGAACTCTGGCTTCCCCTCTACAATTGAAAATACAGGATTTTCTTGTCACAGCAGTGAAGTTGAAAGAAGAGAAGCTGTCTCCTTCTCATCTGATGCCTACTCAGAAAGTAGCGGCGCTGCAGCGCGATGTAAGCTGTTAACCTTGCTCATTTTGGCAGAAGCCATCAGATCTGCAAGAGTACTGTGAGGCTTTAGTGGTTCAAGTACTGCACCAATTTAAAGCGGGAATCCTAAGAATTCCTTCACAGCAAATGTCAATTTTAAAAAGCGGTGAGAAGGCTTTTGCAATGCCAGTGCCACCACCCCCAGCTTGGCCCAGGGCAGAGGGTTTGATGCAGCCTGCCTGGTACCACACTTACCTGTCGTGGTGCTGCTGGCGGAGATCTCCGGTGCCCAAACTCAGTTCCAGGAAGGCGTAGACAGCTGTTAGGCAACAGCCATGGCATCTTGCTCTCCAAACAGCTCGGGCCTGTCAGTGCTGAGAAGTCTTGACCAGATTAGCTCTTCCAAAGCACAAAGCTGAACTTGAATCACAGTGTAGAATATTTATCTTAGAGAAAACCTGAGTGCGACCCTTTGGGACCTGCCACAAGAAAGCAAACACTTCGGGTCCTTTGAAAGTCAGCTTAAAAGGGAGACTGTGGAAACAGTCATGTTCTGCCAAAACACACGTCAGCTGTCAAGTTTACAAGATACTGTTACAACACAAAACAAGAGAATGATTTGATATGTACAGTAACAAGCCATCTTTGTTAAACTCTGTTAACCAAAAATTATAATTATCAATGCATGCGCCTATGCTGAGTCATGCACAATCACAACAGAGGGAAGCTACACTCTTATTTCAAATAATTAAAGATTTTTGCCATTTCCTTGAATTTGAAAAATGTCCTTTAATTGCAAAAGGATACACATTCAGAAAGATGTCTACTTCAATCTGCCCAGTGCTTAGAGTCATTCTGGAATCCCACCATTAAATCAAATACAGGAAATTACTTTAAATCACACTGTAGGTTACAAACCACTTTTTAATTGCAGGTCTCGTGCAATACTATTATGCAACCTTTGTGCTTCACTGCGACTCTAAAGAAACAGCAGAAATTCAGACTAATGTGAATAATTGTACACATACAGCAACTAAACCTGACAGGCAAAAATGACATACCAGTTAAAGGGCACTGCTGCGAAGAGACAGATGAAGAATTGCACAAGAAAATGGATTTTTATGTGCAGATCAGTACAGCAAGACTGGGATCTCCATTTTTAAATGACTGAAAGAGATGCTGTCATAATTTCTTGTTTCTGCAGCATAACAAAGGTGATTTGCAGAACTGTGCAGGCAACACTGAGGCTGTTGGAAAACAATCAAGGAACCTTTGGCACGATAAGGCGTTATACTGCAGCTTAAATGCTAAACCAACTCTACTGGACAGAGTCCTGACAGGTCTTTCTGGAATCATTCTTCTCAGTTCCTCTCAGTGTTTAAGAGCTGGAGAGAAAATATGCAAACTGTACATTTAACTATAAAACATACAATCTTGCACACTGCCACTGGCACTAAAACCCACACCCAGCCTGCTGGAATGAGTGCCATTGACAACTGTAAAGTTCTGATTCTCTTTCGCCATAGTTATGCAACGCATGGAAAAAATCACTGTTCAGCATTTTGGCGTACTAATAAATAAAAGCTAGACATGAGCTATTAAAAAATATCAAAGTAACCCTGTGCACAAGCTCCTTTTCATATAGTTACATTTGTTATGCAGAAGAAATCAAAGCTGAAATCCAATTACAGAAAATAATACAATTTGGGGTGAATTATTACAGTACATTTCCCTTCCAAAGCTATTATAGCTCAATATATGTTCCCTCTATCAACTACAGTGCTGTCCAATCAGCAGTTTCAGTGACACTGCTTGCTTCATTTTTTCTTCCAGACTTTACAGCACCACACCTCAGTACGAAGTGCTGCTGCTGCTGCTGAAAGATACACCATCTCACTTGCGTATACAAGAACACCCACACTATCAAATAATTCACTTGCTATTAAAACCCAGCTACAACTTGTGACGGCTTTTGGTATTGGATTATCCCTTTGTTATCAGCCTTAGATTATTTGACAATAGATGTTGAAGTTGGGGCAAAAGAATGGAATATCTTAAGTCAAGGCAGTTTTAGCAGACAAGACTTTTCAAAATTAAATAAATATGTTTTCTGTATAACAATTTAACATCCACTTCTGCATGTTTTGGCTATCAAAGTTACTTATTGACAGGATCATTCACGTCAAGTCATTGGAAATGTTCTAACTTTCTTTCTGGAGCCACACAATAATTTGACAGAGGTCCACTGCTGTTTAGATTTGTGAAGGTTTCTGTATTTCTTCTGTTCTTCCTTTGCATGAAGAATGAACAAACGGCGCCAGCAGCACACCTTCAAGGAGAAATCACCTGTGCACACAGACAGACATACAACCAACCCTACCGACAATGCCTGACACATAAGAACGCAGTTTATCACACTTTTAGCAAGAACACAAGGCCACAGAATAAACTAAAAAAAAAACTGTTTTATTGTGACATTTATGACATTGAGCCCTTTGATAGGAATGACTATGGGTACTCTTGACACGTTACATAATGTCATGGTGTAGGATGGCACTGATTGTCATCTGACTTTTGAGAATGTTTAATGGTCCCTACTGACCTCAGTGCATTTTGGCAAGTCACAGAAACTTTATCATCAGGTTTGTGTATACAGTTAACAAGTAGTTGGTCTTATAAGCACCATTACAAACCCTCACATTAAGGGTATTATTAATCTAGTTTACAAATGCTTCATTGATAAAAATAGCATGATTACAGTATACACACACTTAATTTACATGTAATGTATTATAGGCATAACTGAGATAAACTACTGAGCTAACTTTGGTTGATTGAAGTATTTAGACTGAATAATGGCAATTTTGGCTTCTAAGTTGTGTAAATATTACAGTGCATTTATAAATCTAGGATGAAAATTTACTAGCACCAAATGGATATCATAAATGGCTGACCTAGTAAGTTGTAGTTGGAGAAGCGAAGTTTAAGAATTAAAAAAATAGAGCTGTCCATCAGTTGAAAGCACGTTCTTGTACCTCTGCTGAAATGATGACGCGTCTCAGCATCAGTGGCCAACTTCCAATGATAAAAGTCCCAGTTTTCAAGATTCAACATATCAAGGTAGCTCAGATACACTGAAAAGCCTGAGAAAGTGGTTGTTTTGAGCTCGAGTATTCATCCTGTACCTTGTTTATGTAATAATATAATAGTGCTCCTTCATACAAATGTACTCATGTAAGACTGTACCTATGATATGGAGAATCTGATTGGGAGGAATATTCAGTCCTACCTATCTATCTTTGGTTTAATTATTTGGTCTTTGGTTGATGAATTAATGAAGCAATATCTGAATTTTCATTTTCAGGTTATCTCCCAGCTCACCACTGAGGTAGTCTTTGTCATGTTTCTCTTCAAGCTGGTTAAGTTCCTTCTTTTTATAGAGTGGAATACTACTGATTTGTAATGAATAGTTTCCAGGCACTGGCTTCTTCTTTGTGAAATGAAGGTAACTTATCCCGTCCTTCTTATTGATTCTAAAGAAACCATCTTCATTTCCGGAGTCAATTAAGTATCGGTTATGGTTTGTCAGTGTTGTGAGGGCAGGAAGCAGTTCCAGGATGCGATCTTTGTTACTGAGATCTGAGATGTTGATGGAGAAGACTGCCGCTTTCTCAATATCCCAGCTGGCGAGACTGATTGGCGGCTCCAGCTCTTGCTGATCCTGCACAAGAACAAAGGATGTTAGTTGGCTTTGTCAGAGAGCATTTCACATGCGCCTATGTGTATCTATTTCTTACCCAGCTCATTCATTATTAATTAATAATTTTTAAAAGGAGGTTCTTTAATATCATCTGTCAAATCCACTACTGTGGGCCTAGGACCTCTCAGGAAAAAGTACGGTCTTTGTCACTGTCCTTGCGTGGGTAACGGGAGGCCGAGACATGTATTGAAAGTTCCTGCATGTGGGTCCCGCTGCCTGACAAACAAAGCCTCTCTGTGCTTGGAGTCTGCGACCAGCCTCCTACAAAGAGAGCAGCAAAGGCACGCTCCTCCTCTCTGTTGGGGAACCACAAGCTAACGTCAACAACAACGTGCAGAAGAGAGCAGGGTCTGTGGGGGAGGCACGTCATTTAGGTGGGAGTTTTCTGCTTTGCAAGGTTTGCTTTGTTTAGGTGTGGAGCTGGGGTGGCCCATGCGTGCAGCAGGGTGCTGGAAAAGCAGCATCGCCCCTCACCTCCAAGTGATGGTAACTGGGCTCCCCACGAGTCCCCTGTGCCTCAGTCATGCAGGGGTGGCAGAACGATAACATTTGACACTGCACATCAGCTGTAACATTTTCATTTGGAAAGCAAGGGAAGCTCTACATCACCTCTGAGACAAATCCAGCACTAATCACAGACAGTACTGAAACACACTGGAGAGACACAGTTTATGACCTGGCTGCCCAAAATCAAATGTCCACACTTGTCTGGGCAAAAGCACTCTCCTGTCTTCCCATATTAGCAGGGCCCCATGCACTGAGCACCTAATGGAAACAGCAAACAGGCTTCCCCTGTTCAGCACGTACGTGTGAGCAGAGAGTACAGGTGACATTTAGCTCAGGGTAGCGATGGTGTGGCAACATTTTACAAGAGTGTTCAGTGTCTCTTGGTTACATTTAGAATGCACACACCATTTGCACACCCAGACATACTTTCAGCTGAATGACAAATACCTGCAACAGTCGAGAGACCTGCCATGACCTGCTGCTTTTCTGGCCAGGTCAGGGCAGATCCCTTCACCTGTAACATCACTGTCATCTTAGACTGGATGAAGAAGTGGGACATAAATGACTGTGGACTTGGTGACACTTCTCCTACAAGCTGTTTACAGTTTGTGGAAGTCTGTATATAATGTCAACAATAAGGTTCCAATCCAGTGACTTGTGCTGGATGTTGGACTGGATGACCAGACTGGGCAATTCTGACTTCATGTTACAAGAACTTGAAATAAGCCAATGTGGGACTCCCCATGTAATGTAAGGAGTTTGAATTTTGCGCCAGAGGGACTACAGTAACATTACACATTACAAGCTCATGCTTCCACCACAAGTTCTGCACTCATACTGGGAGGTGTGGTGCTGGAAGCTCAACTGAAGAACAAACAGAATGACAACCACCCCTATCCCATTGTGGCTCACTGTTGTGGTCAATTCAGAACAAAACCCAGCAGGGCGAGTTTGGTGAAGGATTTGCTTTAATGCTTTTTTGAGAAATGTCTGCTAACACCCAAGGATGAGTGAAAAGGGATGCCTATCCTTTGCATAAAGACAAAACTTGTCACACAGCAGACTAGTTTTCATGTAAATATAAGTGCTGAAACCACTTATTAATATTTGGTTAAGAAAAAAAAAGCCAATGACAACAGCTAGGAAGGAGTGGAGTTGTGTGAGCATTGCAATAGACGATAAGCATTTCACTGACACAATTACCACACTTGAAGGCAAATGGAAACCTGCCTCTGACCCCAAAAACTTCCCAGCAATGACAAATGAAGCTCTGCCTCCTGTTCTGCTGCCTGGGCCAGTGGTGAGCACTGTGTGTAGCCCCACTGGCAGCCTCAGCCCCAGGACGGCAACCTGGGTGACCGACTGCAAGGGTCTGGACAAGCCCCAGGAAAGGCTGCAGCCCTGGACTCCCTCCAGGTGAGGTGTTTGCGTCCAGAACTCTGTGTTTGCCTTGGAGAGGGCTCCAGCCCCAGACACACAACACGGTGCTGCTTGGCAGGGTCCATATCCACCCTGACCAACATGTCCTGCCTTCCTGGCCGCGAGGTCACACAAACATTTTACATACCCGCTGTCCTCTGACATCAAGAGCCTGCTTTGCTGGTGAGTGGACTGCTCTCTAGACAGCTGGATGGGCATTTATTTTAGTGTTTGATGTGACATAGGTATTAGGTATGCAGGGGCTTCAGAGGATGACATTTGCCTAAAGACAGTGAACAACTTCAGAAAGCTCACACTCAGACTACTTGACATCCAAAACCAGCTCTTTGGTCTACTTTGTTTGAGGTGTATGTTTCTCCTGTGGGATTGTCTCTTGGCACACCTCCTTCTGAGATCGGCTTTCACAAGACAACCACAAACCTTTACCTGAAAAAGGGTCAATTACCTCTGCTTCATTTGCAGTTTCATTAATGCTTCTGCGCTTCCTTCCTCTCTTGGGGTAGCCATTGATTTTACATTCATAGCAAGCTTCTGGAGAGAGGGAGTTGTCATCTACTTCTCCACTGAGTGAAAGCTCTTGTCCTTGACCTTTGCCTAGCCCCACTCCAGAAACACAGTGTCTGAGGAAGGAAGAAATTCAAAATTAATTCCAGTGAGACATAGATCTTATCAAAAGCTGAATTTTGGGGACTGTGAATGCAAACAATAAAGCAATTATGTTGCACTCATTTCCTAGGAAAAATTTCTGCTAAACTCAACAGGCAAAATTCTCACTGAATCACAACGCAGCTACCTCTGATTTCAAGAACCTGGCTCCATGAGGCTTAAGAGAGACCTGCCAATATTTAACAGTTTTAAAAACACAGGCTTAAGCTCTGAGAAGTCGTTAGTAATTTCTGTTATCCAATCTGGAACACATTAAGAAAGACCAATTTTCAGAAACTGCTGAAAAATCTGAAAAGTGAGGTCTTTCATAATGTATCCCAAAGCTTTTAGTCACTTCTAAAATTTAAGTCACAATCTTTCTGCTTTCCATTTGAGTTGCTTGGTCCTACATGATGCACAGCCCTAACACTCCCACTGGGGCAAATGAAAATTGGTTTTCTTCATAAAGCAGCCATTTATTCAAAAAATTATTCATTTGCAACACAGAAGAATATGGAACATACAAGAACATAAGAGCATACAGAATTATTATTCCAACCAGTGGGTGAAGCCACTTGTATAATACCATTTGTCTTTGGAGGTGGCAGGAGGTGTTGTTATTATTTTTTTTAAAAGGAGACAAGTGATACACCACAAATCACAGTGAGGGGTGTGAGCTCCCAAGTGGCAAGCTCAGAGAACTTGGCTAGCTATTGGGGTGTTCAGGAGAGAGGTGAAAGCAGTAGCTTAAAAGAGATGATTGAACCTGGTAGCCCTGACCAAATTTCATTAAGCATTAAAACCACATTGCTCCCTTCCCTTGGTTACCTTTCCCATCCCTCATCTCCAAACTCAGCAGATGCATCCAACTCTTGAACACCTCCACAATCCTATCCCTCTTTTATTGGTTACAATCCCCCCGGTTCTGCTGCTCCAAACTACAGAGAAAGGAGTGGATTATGTCCCCTTTATGTCTGTTAGTTTAAAATGAGAATCCCTTACCCTTGTCCTATTCTGAAGTAACCAGGTGGACATCCACAGACATAGCCACCTTCAGTATTTGAACAACCATAACTGCATGGGGCTTGTGCAGAACCGCATTCATTGATATCTTGGCAACCTCCACTAAACTGTTCATACTGAAATCCGGTAGGGCACATACATTTATAGCTTCCCAAAGTATTGTGGCAAGATGCTCCTCCACAGATGTGTGCACTGAGACATTCATTTTCATCTGGAAAAGAAGCAGAACATACCACATTAACTTTTACTTTCCGGTGTACTCCAGTCTACCCCTTCAGAAAGGTCATGCTTAACTGTTGCTAAACATGCTGCCACATCAGACTGACAGAAATGGAGAACAGGGCTTGGCCTCACCCTTGGCTAGGACAGCGGTCGCTAGGAGATTACTACAACCATACCAACACAGTAACATTTGGGTTACTCTACAGAAGATGTTTCATGCCATGTCAGCTCATGCTCTAGAGAGCAAAGAAGCAAAGGAGGCAACTTTTTTTTTGTTCCAGAAACAACTGAGAAGAATAAAACTTCGCAAAGCCAACAATCTGGTCCAGTAATCCCATGTTCATAATGCTATTCAACATTAAAGGAAAAAGAGTAAGGAATCAAGCTCTGACACCTATTCCAGGCACTGAAAATCCCTCCCTACACACTCACATTTTAATATGAGGTACAGGTAGGGTACAGGAACAAGGAGCAAAGTAAAAATAAAAGCAGCTGTAGATACAAAACACTGTCACATTCTAAGCCAGCCCTTTTCCAAACTTCCCAAGCGCAGCACTGTAGGAGTTTGAGGTCGGTTCAGGCTTGTTTACTGTAAATGGCTAATTTCTTAAATGTAGCTGGTCTGAATTTTTTTGTCTGAAGCGGCAAATTGTTATGAAACATTCCAAATGCTATTGTTCCCCAATTTTTTTTTTGTGATAAAGCAACTGCATATGCACATTGAGTGTGTGTGCGCATGCATAAGAAATGTCATCTGGACACTATGGATAAAATGTAAGGAACAGTGCAGCATCTCTGACCCAAGCATCCAGGTTACAGAAGAGTAAGTACTAAATCAGTGCATTATTGTCTTTTTCCAAACAATGGAGCTGTTTGTTCTTTGTTGAAAAGCAATGCCTTTGCTTCTTGCAGCCTGATTTATGGCAGAGTGCACTACAGAACTGCCTGAGCAGGGGAGGCAGTCACACACAGCACAAGACATGGGATGAACCAAAGCATTCTTCAGCGATTATCAAACTATTATCAAACTATGTGTTGCAGCAACATCAAAAGTCCCTGAACACTTCATTAAACAAGCTAAAAAAGACACAAACTGTTTGCAGAGTTGGGATTGCCAAGGAGTATGAAGGAATTGTCACAGAAAAACCTGTTACATGGATTCTTCCCCTGTGGTACACCCAGGAGATCTAGATAAGTATCTTAGGCATATTCAGTTACAGACATTACAAAGTGAACATGTGGAGACCACAAGTTTAAAACCTAGGCCTGAATTCTGTGTTATTGAAGCCTGTAGAAGTTCTGCCATTAACCTAAAGTGATGTTTCAAGATTTGTCATACCTAACACAGCAATTATGTCAACATCATAAATGCATGTTTGGGCCACAGCAAGTTACTGCACCAAGAGGAGATATGCTCACTTTGCCTTGCTCCACAGCAGCAAAAGTGTGGATGCTGGTGAGGTTAGTTCCTGTATTTTGGGTGACTGTTGGAGGAAAAAATATGAAGTGAAAAAAATAGTTATGGGAGCCTTGGACTCTGTGTGAGCTGTGCTGTCCGGCACCAGTTGCTCTCCTGTACTCTGTGCTCTGCAACATGCAGCTCTCTTATGCTCAAACAATAACAGTGTACACCTCGTTTGGAAATACACCTAGTTAAATACTATCACCCAGGAAGACTTGGAAATAGCCAAGATGTTTCGCAAAACCGAGAGCTGCACTTTTTCAGATTCCACAATGTCCTCCAGCAGCCAGATGTGGCAGTGCTGGTTTGTTTGTTTGGGTTTTTACCCTCCTGCAGATTAAATTCTAATTGAACCCTAAGCTCTGCTAGTTTAATTAATATTCAAAATCACCATACGTTTATGCTCCCTCCTTGTTCTCTTCTATGTTACAGGCATAGAGTTCTGGAGCACAAGCAAGTAAATGTCACAGCAAGGACTGCATAAAATGTCAGGAGGTTTGGTAAGCATAATTAAAAGCAAGGACCTCCCTAGAGCACCATAGTGATAAGCAGCAAAGACATTTTTATGTTTCTGAAAGCAAAGAAAGCCAAACAAAGAGTTATGAAGCCCTTTGCTCTCAAAGAGGTCATTAAACTTATCTCTGGGTATCCACACAAGACTAGCTTGGATGACGCTCATTAAATGTAACTAAAGGTGCATATAACTGTCACTAGAGGAAAAATTATTCACGTTTCTCTTGTTCGAATATGCTATGTGCTACACTGCTGAAACATAGAGACTTTTCCCATGACTTCTGCAGAGGACCCAGTTCTGTCTGCTCAAGTCATATCCAGCAGCACATGCAGCCCTATCTAGGATGGCTCAGAGACTTGGGATAGAACCAAAGTTTAGATAGGGAAGAAACAAGCATTTTAATTCACTTCACTGTATTTACTTCTTAACATAAATAAAGAGCACTAGCATTTGTTATTTATAACCATAATTGTCTTGTAAGCACTTGTTATAAACTGGAAGCATCTTTAGACAGATAGCAGCAGCTTTGGTTAAATAGAACAAATGCTTAATTCTGTACAGAGAAGAGGCTTAAACACAGCAGCCTTCCTGTAGGTGTTGTAAGAACGATAAAAGTGCAGATCAAGTAGGATTCTAATAGAATTTTAGATGCTTTGAGCAAGAACTTTAATTTTACAATTTAACAATCCAAACTTGTGGTTCTGAGTCTGCCAGGTTCAACCCACCATTAGCTCTCAGAGAGGACCTGTGTCTGAGCAGACTGTTCTGCAGCTTCCTTTGTTCAGACCAGAAAATACATGAGTAACACATGTTCCCTCAAAGTCAATGCAACTTCTAGCACCCTCAAGGATAATTTTGTGCTTAAACACTTGTCGAACCAGGACGTAGGCTTCATATCCACTCTGCCTTTCGTATCCACTCTGCCTTTCGCAGGAGCACACATTTGTAATGAAACTCCACTCAACTTATTAAATTATAATCAGAAAAAGAAAATATGGCAAACTGCACCATTGCCCTTCGCTTCTTGCTGCTGACAAAGGTAACATGCATTTTAATGTGTGAATTTTAAAAAGTGACTTGCCAACACATTGGTTCCATTGGTAATGCTGGAGATATCCTTGTGGGCAGCTACACCTGTATCCTCCAATTATATTTTGGCAGCCATGCTGACATCGGTGGTTTCCATCACATTCATCAACATCTAAAAAGGTGAGATACGCTCTGAGTTTTGGGAGAGAAGCTCAAATTATGCTGTATTTGAAAAGTATGTTACAAATAATCATATATATTCATATAGCATATATAGAGAGGTATATTTCAGGATCTTCCAAAAACCTGACCAGTGCTGGGAGACTGCTTCAGGCCTTTCAGGTTTGGATTTCTGGCTCCACAGCAAGTAACTTAGGGCTGAAAACCACTGAAAGCTCAAATTCAGCCACAATTTTCAGAGTTTTTGCATTCTGCCATGGAGCAGACAGCAGAAAGCCATTTGTATATGGGACCCCCAAGGCTTTCCTAAGGCTCCCAGCTCCACAGCAGACAGACCCTTGCTTTTACCTAAGCATCCAACCCAGGAATCCCAGGATATCTCTTTTCAAAGCAAAGCAAACTCTATCTCAAGAGAAGGCTCTAGAGGCTCTAGGGACCCAGAGGAATAAAGTCTGCAGCCCTTGAACTCTCTCTTTAGCAGGTCTCCTTGGAGATGCAAAACTTCCTGTCCTTGGTGAGTTCCTCAGAAATCCATGCAGGATTCAACAGAAGTTAGCAGAACTTATGATGTTTAAACTAAAACATTCCAGGCTAAATTGAAGTCTCTTCAGAAAATATCTGTCCAGTTCTTTAGTATGCTGCAATCTATCTATTTATTCAGGCCCATGGAGAGAAATTCTGCCTTGTTGCTAAATTTCCATACCCCACTCCCCTACAATCTACATATGCTTACTCCATAGATTTTGGTGCTTATTCCATAGGTCCCTCCTTGGATGACAGTATAGCTGAGAGAAGATGAAAGAAAGCAAGAGAAGGCCAAGTTAAATGCCCTGTGTGTTGTACCTACCTTCACAGCTAAGCCCAGTTTGATCGAGTGAGAAGCCACGTTGACACTCACAAACAAAACTTCCTGGTGTATTCTGGCAAATGCCCTTTGCCCCACATAAATTGATTTCAGTAGCACACTCATTGTTATCTGAAGGAAACCAAGGCCTGAGAGTTACTTTTTATTCCTTGTGGTTAAGATGATCATTTAGCAATGCTAACAATGAACAGTTTGTGACAAGAGGTAAAGAAACTTCAGTAACATAGCTTTCTTACTGTCCTCTCCACTTTTTACTTTGTAGTATAGAAGCAGAGCTTACATTACCTTCTTTTCAATTTGAAAACACTAACAACACTAACAACAGCTGTGAGAAGGGTGACACTCCTTTTCTTCACCAAGAACATGCAGTTTGATGTTCTAGTCTTCAAACACCTCCAAATTCACACCAATACCACAGGATGATTAGACTGCCACAAGCAGGATCCAACTTGCAGAGCAAGCAGGAAGTAATTTTGTTTAACGTTTCCACAGACATAATGGGTATGTGTTTAAAGGACAACTGCAGAAATGTATGTTTCATGCTTACTGTTTCAAGAAAACTTGATGTGATCTCTAATGTGGGTCCTGCAATGAACTACAAGGACAGAAATACAACCATTTTTTTGCTCAATGGGTAAGAAAGGGTAAGGCAAGAATTACAAATCGTTGGTTTTACTGTCTGATTCTCGCAAGTGCAAAATTCAAAGACACAGATTATGAAAACAAGGGAAGGTAGGAGGGAGAGCCTCTTTGCATCTTCTGCTCTGATGGGACTGCGATCAGAACCTGGCCTATGTTTCCATTTGGTTTATCAGGAAGCTGATTTCACCTCCTTGCTGCTTTTCTTCTGGAATAAGAGTCAGTAATAAATCCCAAATCTATGTCTACATTCCCATGTCACTTACCAATGCAGGCTGTATGGTGCTGAGTGAATCCAGGAGGACATTTACAAGTGAAACCCCCAATAGTGTTGACACAAAGGAACTGGCAGTTGTGCTGCTTTGTTGCACATTCATCAAGATCTAAAAAACCCAAGAAAACACCTTTCACTTATGTTCCTGGTAGAGGATCTGACAGTTCAGCTGGACTTAGTGATTGCAAATAAATAACATACCAAATAACGAATCTATGTCTACTTTCCACGCTGGCTTCAAGTTCCTCTCACGTGAAACCCCACATGTAATGAATGGGACTTTGGAGCTACACTACTGTCCACCTCTCTCGTCTGTCTGAAAGTTGCTGTTACATACTAAATGTCTGCTCTTACTGCAGTCAATAAATGGGAAGTCACGATCTTCATGAGAAACAGCGGCAGATTGCAAAATGGTATGACACTGAAGCATACTATTACTCCAAAAGAAATATTTAAATGATAATGACAAAAGTACACTGTCATTTCCCATGCCAAGTTTAGAATTGCTGCTCTAACTTATGTGGTTTCAGTCAGATCTTTGCTACCAAGACACATAAATAAATGAAATTATAATGAACATTTCAAAATCTCTCCTGCACTGCTGTCCCTTATTCAGCATGCTACAGAGCTGGTAGGTTAAAACTGTTGATGTTGAGCATGGTTTGCAGTGCATTGTCCATCTTTGCATCCATTAAGATACATTTATCACTGAAAAACACAGCTTAAACCAACATGCTTACCAAAATAAGACCAATCACATATACTATTGGTTATGAAGTCTTTTAAGATCAGCTGCCATCAACCTGCAAAAACTCCTGTGGATCTACTGTTCATCCAGATTATGAAAGAACTAACTGAAACACCAACTCCATCCTGTGCAGGCCACTTCCACTGTCTTTCATGGAAATACTCACATGAATCAAGAACACAGATTTACATCATTTAAATGTCCTTGGATTAGTACTTCCCTGTGAAACACAGGTTTCTGCAGTAAATTCTTTTCTCAATTTTTACCTTTGCAGCTTCTGCCATCTTCTTGCAGGATGTACCCTTTTGGACATGAACACTGGAAGCTCCCCTCTGTGTTTTTACAGATGAAATTGCAAGGTTTTGGGGACTCATTACATTCATTCAGATCTAGAAGAAGCAAAAGCAGATACCTCAGTGCTGATAACCAAAGATTTCTGATGTTTTTCAAAATGCTCGGGAGATATCAGAAGGAAATCAAAATCCCCAAAGCATTCTAACAAACGACATTTTATTTTTTCATTTTTCAAAATCTTTCTATTCCCTTCATCAAGGCATCTCTTAGTAATCAACTTTATATACATACACCACAATGAAAAACCTACCTATGCAAAGACTGCCAGTTATATCTGGAGTATAGCCAAGGTTGCAATGACAACGATAAGATCCCCTCTCATTGATGCATTCCCCATTACGGCAGACATCATGAATAACCTTGCACTCATCAATATCTGCAATTAAACGAGGGTTAGTTCACAATGGAACAAGAACTGATTTTATACAGCTTCAATAGATTCTTGTGACCTGACATAAAAAAAACTCACACCCTACGTAAAATAAAAAAATTACATAAAATAATGAAATATTGCACAGATTAAAGAGAAATATTAAGTGGAAAAATATGGAATGGAGCATTAATCTAACTTTCAAATGCAATGAACAAGCCTTAAGTGGAAGCAAACAACTGGAGCTGATCATATATTAGCCTCCATAAATCAGACAACACTTTGCTTTCATGTACACAAATAGCTCTTAATCTGTCCCTAAAACACACTCAAATGTGAGACTCAAATTCCCATTTGAGTGCATGTCAATCAACCAGCATGCAAAATCAATATCTGCCAAGTTGGGATGGATGCCTTGTCATCCAGGGCCTTTGGCTATGCACCCTCCTCCCAAAGGACTGTACTCTCTCAACAGGAAAACTCTCAGGAAATTTTGACTGATACCCAAAATATTTAGGACCTAACAATGTTCAAATATGCAAAAAGAGAGTTTATAATTTATCACTTAATTTGGCATTGTGTAAGAGAGCCTTTAATAGAAAGTCAGTACCTGCTCCGTTAGACATGTATCCTCGGCCATGAGGGCAAAGCTTCTTGAAGGCCACAGTGCCTGGGAAGGGGCAGACCTCGCAGTTTTGCCCCCAGCCTCGGCCACCATCACAGCAGCATTCAGACTTGGTGACAGAGTTCCTGTTGCTTGATCCGATTTGACACATACTTTGTAAGACTTCAGTGAAGCAGTAGCCCTCCCTGTTGTCTGGAAGACAAATTATGCATCACAGAGAATCCTAATGGTGACGACCTCCTGAGGGTCATGAGATATTCAGAATTTAGTCAGAAATATAAAAGAAAGGGCATACTTCACCCTGGGACTGTGGAACTGAGAGTAAAAGACTACCAGTAGTAAGAAAGAGAGCACAACGTCTAAGGGAAACAAAGAAGACAGGAAATTTAGCAAAAGGTGGAAGAAAAAGTTACATTATGCTTATAAAACATATGTTTCTGTTTGAACCCAGAGAAAAAGGACTGCCTGAAAATCAGGACCAAAGAAAGGGCAAAGCAATTCCCAGCTGACTGAAACCACCAAACAGTCAGCTTTCCTAGCAAGCTGATGGGCTGACTGAAGCAGGCATAGGGTTAGCATGGGAAGAATGAACCTGCAGGAGGGCACCTACTCACAAAGGCCCCTTCCCAAAGGCATGTAAATTCAAAAGCATGTTTACTCACTACACTTTTCTAAGTTTAATTTCAACCACAATTTCTGCTATCAAAGTGATAGTTCATTAGACTGTTAGTGTGTGACTTACCAAGGCATTCATTCTGGGCATCACTGGCAGTGAATCCCTCGTTGCACTCACATCTGTAACTTCCCACTGTGTTTACACAACGGCCATTCTCGCAGATCCCAGGTTTGGTCTGACATTCATTCTCATCTGTGTTTTTGAAATGATATGACAAAAATCAAGTCCATTACTGGATCGATGCGGGTTAGAGAAGTTTGTACGGAGGCCTTAAGCTGTGCATTCTTCCTGGTTAAACTTGCATAATTATTGGGTTTTTTTAAATAAAAAGTCTCTTTTATTCAATTTTCAGAGGAAAGATGAACATCTAGCTCAAAATACTATATATTTTGTTACATTTTCTCTGCAATATATTCCTCACTGGTTTTCAAAATTTTTCAGAGTTACAGCTGCAGTTCTGAATGCCATCTGAAGTTTAAAAACCATTCAGATCTACTCTTATTCATGCTAACAGAGATAAATAAGCTTACAGCAATGGGCCCAACTCTCCGCTTTTTTCACTCAGCAATTCATCAGCAGCAGTACAAACTGATTGTAAAGACAGCCACATCCAGATTTTCTACTTACTGCCCACATGTGTGCACACCTGAACAGCAAAGCAAAGTGCGTACTGCACCGGCAGATCAATTACACAGGTAGTTACGCAATTCTTTCCCTGAGTTCCTTAACACTTTCTTAAATCCAAAATTTTCAGCTCTTCTGAGGAACTGTGTGTTTCAAGAGCTTCAACACTTCAATGTCACTTACCTATACAGCCTTCCCCATCTGGTCTGCGCTGATAACCTGGTCCACAGATACACATATAGGTGCCAATTAGGTTTTTGCACTCCATCTGTTTTGAGTCACAGTCGTGAACTCCTTCTTCACACTCATTCTGATCTAAAACACAAAGTTTAGACTTCATTATATAGAGAGATGATCCTGGAAATTCACAACAGTAAATTCTGACTTTGGAATTTCAATTGTAATCGAACTCTATACATACTTTTATTGTGCTAAACTAACCATAAGATATACTAGCCTAGAGCAAATTCATTTTTCCCAAATGCCCATTTTCAGGGCAAGACAAAACTGTATCATCTGATATGACCTCACTTTATGCAGAGGTATAAGTTTACAGGCAGGACAGGGCTAATACAATCTACTGTGTAATGTAAACCATAGAATTTCATCCCAAATTCTTTCTGACTCGGTTACTTCCTGGGATTAAAACTCTGGCCCAATACTGCAGCGAGTCAGAGCCCTAACCCTGCAGGAACTTGAAATCATTATCTCATAACCGTGAGAGTCTGGTAGGAGTTTTACCTCTGCACATTCTCCGGTCCTCTCGCAGAACGTATCCCGCGGGGCACTTGCATTCGTAGGATCCAAAAGTGTTCACGCAGCGGAAAGCGCAGAGCAGAGGGTTCTGAATACACTCATTGACATCTGGATTTGGAGCAACAAATCCATGGAGGAAGTGAAACATGCTTTTGTAAAACTCAGCAGACTTGAGTGCACACATTTTAGGCAATATCACAGATCCCAGTTTACTGAGGGCTAAATTTTAATAGTTGGGGACCCATGGTTCTACTCATTATGGCTTTCTGTATAGGAGCAGCCACCAGACATGCCAGGATGCTTGCACAGCTACCTGAAGTTTCAATATCTTCAAAGGCAAGCAGCCAATGGAAATAAATTCCAGATCCATGCTGCCAAAATACTGTCTCAGTTAAAACTATCTTTTCCACATCTAGGCTCAGTTTTTATGACTGGTTATTTTTAAATTCTAGATGCACTAATTCTGCTTCTTCATAAACTGAATTCCATAAAACAATATCCTTACTAGAAACATTATTTTGAAGTGCATTTACATATGCTCTGGGCTACTTGAGTAATTACTGCTATATAATGATGTTTACACACCGCTAACTCCTCCTCTGCAATTTGAGCTTTCACCCAAATTCCACAGGGAAGTGAATGAAGGTCTAACTGTATATAAAACTAATGCAGGCTGATGGAAAAATAGAAGCATTCTTTTGTATGGGCTTGCAAACAAATAGATTGTGGCAGATAATTTAAGAACAGCTGTGTCAGGTCAGAAGAGACTGTCAGAATGTCCTAGGACATTCTCCTCTCTCTAGTTGTAACACGAGGAGATGAGTATTAAAAAAACTCCATACCATGTACGCAGAGATCTTTTCCCTGATACAGCCTCTCAGTTTAAGGACTTCCACAGCCAAAAGCCACAACAAAACTATCAAGCTTAATTTCCACTGACGGATTCCCACACAAATGTGTACAATCTCTTTCTGGGTCAATTTATACTCGTGGCCTCACTAATATTCTGCAGGAAAGAGTTGCACAACTTAAGTAAGTACTATGCATATAAAAATGTTTGCTTTGGTTTGTCTAACATGTTCCCTCTATTTTTGGTACCGTTACCACTTGCGGCTTTATAAATTTAAATCATATATCTCTTCAACCATATTTCCACACTGAAAAATTCTAGTCTAATTAATTTTCTGCATGTCCCTTTCATAAGTCTGATCTTGCTTACTCCTCCCTTCTTTGTGCATTTTCAAATTTCTGTTTTTGAAGTGAGAGACCAAAGCATGAAAAATATGCAACCTAGGGGTACCATGGTAATTGTCTAGTACTGTATTTGTATTTTCTGTTTTGTTTCCTGTTTCTTCCCTAACAAACCCAAGCAGCCCATTTTCTGTTTTCATCATCCATAGTGACTCCCTTCACTCAAGGGTTGTCTAGGAGGTAAGCAAAAACCATATACACAGTAAGCAGCATTTCTGGGGACTGTTCTGGGGAGGCCATACCCCAACATGCTCCTCTCCAGGCAGTCCCTTAGCAGACACTACCTGAAAGCCTTTTCACCCAACCTCCAGTTAGAAAAAGGTACCACAGTTCAAGGTGGATATAGGAAGGAGGAACCAATTTTTCTGTTTCAGATAAAGATGCATTGTTGCAAATGTCCATATTTTTCTTTTTAATTTGCTTTACTCTCCTCAATTGTTTCTGAAATCAGGAAACTGTTTTAGCACACAACTATGACGACAGTCCTTAACACATGGGAGTCACACCTTCACAGGTCATCATCGGTCCAGGCTCAAATCCCTCAACGCAGGTGCATTCAAAACCTCCCACCACATTCCTGCAAGTTCCATTTCCACACGGGTTTCCAACAGCACATTCATCAGTATCTGCAAGCAGTTAAATCAAGGCAAGAATACATGATTATACTCAACCAAAAAGGTATAAGATCTATGTTGTTGACGTACAACCAAAAAAACCCCAAAAATACAAAATCCAAGAACTCACTTAAGTTACTGAATTAGTCACAGAGTCCGAACATAATTTGGGATCGCTAGAGGTTATTTGGGTCAAATACTCAGCCAGAGAAGGACTAACTTGGAGCAGATTGCTCAGGTCTTGCCCTGGCAGGTTTTAAATACCAGTGAGGAGGAAGACTCCGCAACGTTAGAATAATATAACCCCACTACTCCTTAATGCCAAACTTAGCAATTCAGGAGATTCTTTACAATGGAAGATGAAACAGCTATACTCACCCACACATTGAGCTCCTTGTAGGATGTAACCATATGGACATTCACAGCGGAATGACCCATCTGTGTTGATACACTGCCCAAATTTACAGTTATCTGGATCAAGGCACTCATCCACATCTTAACCAGAAATACAAACAACACAGTAAGTGCAATTGACTTCATGTGCTTTTAGACTTTTGTCAAAAAACAAGTGTTGTTCTGGCGAGAAATATTCCTGAGATCACAAAAAATACTAATATTTGAATTTTGATATATTAGGGTGAGGGCACAGAATTTGTCTTGCAGGCCAGCTTTCAGAATGCAAAAAGGAAACTTGATTCTAAATGTTAGATAAAAAAACCTCTCCAACTAGGGCTATAGGAGAGGAGTAGATATGAAAAGCAGTAGTCATCCAGAGATCCTTAAATGAAAACTTTTGCCAATAAGGCTGAAGTGCTGTTTGTCTTGGGAGAGAACAGAATGTACTGAAGGGATCTGGGAAACTGGTTTGCACTTCTGGAGGATTAAAACCATTTACTGTAAACAGGCTACATATATTGTATAAGAAAAGACAGGTATGCTATGCAGTCCATTCTCTAGATTCTACATAAGTTTCCTAGCAAGTCTGCTCAGCCTAAATTAAAAAGGCAAATATGCTACTCTAAAAGAAGTTTAATTTCTGATATATGAGATATTCAAGGCTGAATTTAGAATTGGTATGAATAATTGAAAAAAACCTCCAACTATAGAAATTTCCACAATTCATAGCTTTTGGGAATAGTTGCAAAGGTGTTATTCTCAATTGAAAGGGAGAATGGCTTATGGGTAAAAAATGGCATACTCATGCGACAATGGCATTGTGCAGTTCAGGCACTTACCCAGTCTTGCGTCACCAGGTCCAACAAGGATGCCAATTCCAAATGGACAAATCTGTCTGAATGCCTCTGTAAAAAAAAAAAAAATTAAAAAAATCATATGTTAAATTTTATTTTGGCAATCAGCATTACTCATGAGCTACACAAGTAACCACTGATACCAATTCATCCTCCTTGTGTTCAGGTCCAGAAATACAGTATGTAAATGTATAAACTTATAATTTAATCTTACATTCATGTAAAAACTGTATGCTCGCTTTACATTTCATCTGATTTCCTGCATGTACATACGTAAAATCCTGTGAATAATTAGCATTATTTAACTTCCTTTAAGGAGCAAACTAATACAATATTTCCATTTCAAAAGCAACAATATTAATGACTGCATTCTTTTCTGTTGTAAGTGAAAGATTTCCTACATCTTCTGAAGAAGACACAATATGATCTGCAGTCACCAGTTAGTAGATCCTTAAAGCATGCCAATCTCTAGTTCTACAGTAAGTAATAATTTTATTATACGTAGGCTGAGAGTAAAATTTCTGGGATCAGCTTATGGTGAGGTCACGACTCAAATTTCCAAATCCACAAAGTTTTCTGTGTGGTTTTTGAAGATTTAAAGATGATGTAAGTCTTCTGAGAACAAGTCATTCTCTATTTTTTGTTGCAGAGAGTATGTACTTCCTTACCTGTGCAAATCACCTGGTATATTCTTGGCACTAGAATAAATAAGAAATCCTGAATTTCCACTCTGGGGGACCAAAATGCAATAAGGATGCCTGTAACCATAAATGCCCTTCAGCTTCAGAAACTCCTCTAGTTTTGAGTCTGACACACACACAAAACACTACAAGTCTTGCAACTGAAACTAACCTTCTACCTCTCCCTCTCCCCTCTAACCTGTATCCTGAGCAGATGGATGGACACAGGACTGTAATGCAACTGAAACTAACCTTCCACCTCTCCCCTCTAAACTGTATCTTGAGCAGATGGATGGACACCGAACAGTAATTCAAACCACCTCAAAATGCTGCTGAGCATATTCTCTACTAAGCGTGCTCAGAATCTCACATAACCCTTGAGGATTTCACTTTTTCTTTTGCAAATTCAGGAGGCTGCAAAGAGATTTACAGTGCAGCAGTACAATACAGTCACAGACATAACAAAAGTTACGCTTTCTTTAGTTGAAATACATTAGCTGATCTTTGCTGAAGCTGAACAAACTCGAACTAAACGTAGATGCCCACCCACACTGAAAGCAACAAAGTGTCTGGCACACTGCTTGGCTCTTAAGGGGAAACTCAGTCCCATGCCGCGGGGCAGCTCAAGGCCTGCCTGTTGCTCAAGCCTTCAGAAGGAGACGGGTGGCACGTGTGCTTGAGCTTACCAGCCTGCATTCAGATAGCATACGATGAAGAACATGCGTGAGAGAATAACTGAGTATTTTTTTAAAAAACAAGAAACAATTCCACTGTCCATGTCATGCCTAGACATAAATTTCCCAGATTCAGATATCCTAAAGCTATTTCTTTTTTAAAAGATGAGAAAAACGGCCTTGATATCATCCTTTGAGAACAGTTTGGACTGTGAAAAATATATGTACTGATACTTCAAGGAAATGCTGCAACGTACGTCAGCTTTTCCAACTGACTTTGGTTCAAATGCTCCAGGGCAACGGAATGAACCATGCACAGGCAATCAGCCTAGGAGGAATATTGCAACTGGCACATCTGATTCTCTTTTCTTCCCTTGGCTTTTGTGAGGGTTGTCTGCAAAACATCTACATGACTTATTAATGAAATGAACTCTATTAATGTATTGCTGAAACCAGCAATGCTGTTAACCACATTTGTCAGCATGAATTAAAGTCCGTTCAGCAAATTGCATCATGATGGTACAAAGACCTGTTGACTTGCTTGATGCCTAGTTACTCAGTCTTACAAAGGATACTAACAAAGGGAAGTGTTTCTTTAGCAACAGTCCAGGGAGGCTTTCCTTCATCAGGGCCTGTGTTTTGTCATTCTCTGCTATTTTTGCAAGTCATTCATATTGATAAGATTGCAAATTTAGATTCTTTTTTTTAATTACAAAATGCAGTCACAAAATGTAACAGGGTGATTCAGATGTGGATCTAGTTTGACTGTTTGTTTGTTTTTTAAATTAGATTTCATATTTACAGTGCCCCTTCCTATACTTATTTGCAATTAGATTAATTCCATTTGTATCTTGCAGGTATTTCCTCTCAGAGCCTACCAAGGACCTACTTACTACTTCCCGCTTTCTGTACGTTACACCTCCAGAGTAAAATACTCTGCACCTAACCATACTAACAAACCTATAAGCAAACAAGGAATATGCTTGAGACTGGACTATGCAAAGAATATGTTTTTTGAGACTGCAACGGTATCCAGTTTACAGAGAGCAATGACAATTATTAGGGTTAAACACCTCTGGAAAATTATTTTTCCTAATTTCTTCTTGTAAGAATTCCAATCTTCTTTCAGTTCTGAGAAGTGATCATGACAGTAAGGTAACCTAGTAAATAACACACCGTCTGCTTCCTCTGGGCAGAGTTCACAGGGATCTCCCCATCCCTGTCCCTTTAAGGCGCAGCAACACTCTTGTTTGGAGTGGTTTCGGGACTTCGGCACAGAGCATTTTCCATCTTCAAATTTGGTAAAGCAGTAACTGACTCTCAGATCTGCATAGAGAAAAACTTGTTATGAGCAGTCAGGGTGACTTTGGCACAGTTTTCACTTAGAGGTGTTAATTGCAAAATTACAGGAGGCCCCCCCAACAAAACACCCAACTTCCATCTGAGAAGGACTATTATTGTCTCTGAGTGGGGAAGATCTGAAAAGGGAGGGGAGCTCCGTACCCCAGTAAAGGAAAGCTATAGGATAGAGTGTCCTACTTCACTCATGGAAAAGGAGGGGGTTTTCTCTTTTGTCCAGCAGAGATGGAAGGGCTGTACTTCCCTCTTATCCTCACTCTTCTTTGTAAAAACTGAATATTGGCTTAATTTATTTATATTCCATTATTAGTTAAGAATCACTTGAGTCAAGAGATTTTAATCAACTTGCAACAATAATACTGTGTAGTGTTAAAATTAGAGGCAATTTTCAATAGTGGTTTCCTTCCTCATTCTTCCCTGAGGTACACACAAACAAAGAAAACTGGTCCAGTGGCACCACATTTTACTTCTTTAAGCTGGGTAACCAGGATGCTGGAGCAGAGCTGAGATCACAGACCACAAATATCCAGCAGGCAGAGAGCTGGCAGCTCCCTGTGTTGGCAGGGGAACAGCAACAGGGCAATTGTGGAAGCAGCTGCTCATCCAGTTTTCCGGCTGCAGCATCAATACTGGGCAATGTCCAGATTTTACAAAAGTCCTGGGTAATGGGAAGTTTTAAACAAAACTTTGTTTGGCCTGAGATACTTGAAAAAAAGCAGTCTTCTCCAGGGGATGGGGAAAAGCCCAACTAAAATTCATACACAGAAGTGTGTATTTTCCTCTGACATTGTGTGTGAAACAGTGGTCTGTATCCATAAAGGAGAAGATCAGGCTGCATTCTCTTTTATGATTTTCTTTCTTGGCTGTTTTTTGTGATTTTTTTCCTTACCTGAAGAGAACAACACCCTCAGACTGAAGAAACCTCATTTATACAAGCTACAAAAGCACAGCTAAAACAGCCATGCTGCTTTCCTGAAGCTGAGTGAAGTAACTGTGCCAAACTGCATGGTGGTTTGAGACTTGGATGAATGTTTACTGCAGGTTGGATTCATTTTTACCAAAACCACAGTTTCATTTAGCCCACTGTGAAGTGAAGAACTCACTATGGCGTCAACAAGCATCACCATTCTGTGCCAAACATAACTACAGAGGTCCTTGTAAAGGTCTTACTCATCAGTAGTTCCCAGTGTGCACACTGTGTATAGGACATTTAATGATGTACCTATTTAATAATTTCCAAAATCTTTACAATAACTCACTGCCTAATTTTCTGTGCTTGTTCTTTATTCACAAAATAAATTAACTTGTGGCTTTTCATTACCAGTTGTTCAGCTTTTAGCATCTGATCTCTGTCCTAGTGCCCACGTTTAGGCCCTGAACAGTGTATGCAGTAACCTAGAGAAGCCACAGGACGCTTCAGACATTTCTAAGCAGATAGGTGCTTATTGTCCACACAACATTTTTGCAAATTTTTCCATCAATCTTTTTTCCACCTACACATTTGTGGAGAGGAATAGCATATAACAAGTGTTATGGTGAATTTGATAAGTGCTAAGAACAGCCTTATTCCTGGAAATGCTGCAGTAGTTTCCTGCCTGTGTTTGTGCTCCATCTCTGTGTCACAGTCTATACAGAGTCCAGGTAGCCTTAACTTTTCTTCCAGGGGTGCAAGAAAGGGCTGCAAGGCAACATAATTTCCTCACTTAACCTGATGCACTTAACATTATCTTTGCCCCTTCTACTGCAATGTTCTCTTTAATGACAAACAGATGTTAGGGCAAGACAGAACCTGGCCCCAACTACAGAATTATCATGTTTTCCTTCTGAAAAACACTGTTTGAGTCCAGAGTCTCTCTGTTATATTAGAAACAGGCAGCTAATAAGGCTTTTATAAAAGAGCAAACAAATTTTGAAATGCCAGAAAATAGGAATGAACTTACCTTGGCATCGTCTTCCTGTGGAAGACAACACAAAGCCTTCTGGACACAGACATTTGAAACTGCCTGGAGTGTTGCTGCATGTGCCCAGGGCACAAATTTCTGGCTGTTCCACACACTCATCAATGTCTGTAAGAAAAGTAATTAAAGTGATGAGAAAAAAAATGTCTACACTGGCAGCTGTACTACCTAAAATGTAACCTTACATCATCACTGATATCTAACAGACTTGAAAAACAAAAAGGTCAAACAAAAAGGAACAGACAGAAAGAGGAAGAAGAAATCCAGGTGCAAAATCTAGGGTTAGTTTTCAAATCCTCATGCAGTGGGCAAATCTCAGCAATGTACCATCAACCAAACGGCCCAGGATTCGATTTTTCTTGGGATCAGATCAGGTAGTTCTGGTTCAAACAAAAGTTGGTGAGACCTTTTCTGGGAAGTGAGTGACTTATTAGTAGTTGCAGTTCAGAACTGTACACTGCCACAAAAGACTAAAGATGATTCACGTTTAGATGCACAGAAAAGTGGTAACAACTGTGAGCAGCTAGGAAAGGGACAGAAGAAGGATTGTTCTGTACACACCTTCGCATTTGTCATTCTGCAGGACATATCCAGGAGGACAGATACATCTGAATGACCCATCCAAGTTCTGACATGTGCCTGGTGAGCATTTTCCAGGGTCCAGTGCACACTCATTGACATCTAAAAGAAAAGAAAGACAATATATTTGAGACAATTGCTTTGTCTCAATAAATCTGTGGCTAAGGCTGCTTTAGTTTTGATTCCATCCAGCTGATGGTGGAACCTCCCAGGAGCAGGAGAAGAGTCCTCTTCTCATCCTCTTATCACTGTTTTCTTCTGCTAGGTACAAAGATGACAGTGTGACAGTTCTCCCTGACCTCTTCTACTGTTTTACTAAGAATATCTCCTCAAAGTTTGCTGCACTTTTTTCTACCCTAAAAGAAAGCACTCACCAATGCAAGTCCTTCCATCCAGAGCCACCTCATAGCCATCATTGCAAAGACACTGGAAGGACCCGATCGTGTTCACACACTGACCGTTCCTGCAGAGCATTCCATTTCCACTTGCACACTCATCCACATCTAAGAAAAATAACATTGAAAGATATATAAGAAACACCTGCAACAAGTGAAATTGGGTAGGTGAGATTTCTGTTTCCACTATATTGGCACAGTAACTGATAATACATAAATAATCCCCTGTTTTAAAAGCAACTGAGGGAAAAATACCACTATTGGTCTATGCTGTAAAATTGTCAAAGCAAGAGTTAAAAAAGGAATGGCATACATCACACGCAAACATTTAAGTGGCTATAGAAAAGTGAGGAATGCATAATCAAAGAGGCCGTTTCAGACTGAAGAAATCAGGTTTTCTCTTTAATCACGCAGACGATGCAAGGTGTGATCCTAACTCAATAGAGAAGATGGTACTAATAGTACTTTCATTAGAAGTAGAACATGTAACTGGTCTCAGCACTCCTTACCTATGCAGTCATTGTTGTGTGAAAGGATGAACCCCAAATTGCAGCGGCAGTTGAAAGAGCCAATGGTGTTTCTGCAGGTTCCATTGCCGCAGGCATCTCTCTCACACTCGTTAATATCTACAAAGGAGCAAAAACAAGCAGCAAGAATTTCAATTGCTGATGGGGAAAGGAAAACCTGTAGCTACCACACAGGCAAAAGAAACAATCCACTGTCAACAGAGTGAATAGAAGGGAAAAAGATTGTCGTATCTCCCAAAAAGAAGATTTTACATAGGTTTATACACTTGATATTAACATCTACAAAAATAACCAAGGGTCCAACAATCATTCATCTTACTGTGGCTCCTATCTCTCCCTTCCCAAAGGAATTCTAAGCTATCTTTAATCATAGGCGTTCTGAAATCTCCTCATCTCGCGCAGACAGCAGACACTACTCTAACAGCTGTGAACGGGTTAAATACAGAATTTCCTTCTTTATGAAGATGACTCTGTTTCTGAAAAGGGCACTTTTCTGGCAAGAAATCTACCCTTCACTTACTCTGTTAACAAGTAGGCTGTATACAATTTCTGTATTGCAACATTCATCTATTAAATTTCTTGCCTGAAGGAATAAATGAGACAAGATGCTTCAGAAAATTCTAAGAAGAATGGAACATTTTCCTGAAAAACGAAAGCATTAGCAGTTCATTAGACAGGATATGTATTTTTAAAGTTTCACTCTACTATTATGAGATGGTCTTCATTCATCATCAGCTTTGTGTCATCTCTAATTGCCAGCTACGGTATTTTTGCACCTTTGCCTGGTGGTAAATGGCTCATCATCTCAGTTCTTGTAATGCAACTCCTTATGACAGAGACGATAGACTTAATAAATATCTTAATGGAAGACTAAGTACAGCTTAATTTGATATACTCGCCTATACACATTGTTCTGTCGTCATTGGTCTTGAATCCATTGTGACAAATGCAGTAGAAACTTCCAACAGTGTCAATACACTGCCCGTGGCTGCAGATATTGGGAATTTCTTGACATTCATTCCGATCTGAAAACAAAGAGGCGCAGTGAAAGTTAAGGCCTCTAAACTACAGGGCTGGCAAGATGTATTACCAGCAACCATGACAGAATCCAGTGCACAGCCCTAATTTAAAATAGTATTTTTAATTTATTAATGACAAAAACATTACTAAGTAAATCTCATAAAAGGCGCTATTTGCTTGTAAATTACCTTTTCCAACATTCATTGAGTTGAAAAAAATTTAGTGTAAAAATGGTATTTAACAAAAGCAAATTCTTGCTGGAGGGAAAGCATATTGCCGTGGCTTTGAAAAATAGAATTAATGACATGAAATCATATAGGGAGATTTCTGAGTGCTCTACATTGACTGCAGCAGATATGAAAGCCACATGTAAATCATAGTTGTATCCTTCTCATGAATGCAACTACTTGCTTTTAGCCACGTTTGATTATAGCACTAATTGCTCAATTAACTCACAGAAATCATGCAAAACAGAAAGGGAGATGAATCCCACACTTTTCTCATTAAGCTTACAGAGAGATAAAACGCATTGCAGATTTATCCACTCATTGTGCAGAGATAAAATGGGTACATGTATACATATGTGTTGTAGCATCCGTGCCTCACGCACTGTGAAGATCCTGTAAACCGGACAAAGCTCAAACTGCAAGAGGAGTTACTGCTATATAGAGTCGGAAAATATTTCGCCAACAGCAGCAAACACTCAACTGCATAATTCTGCAGAGGCAGATGGGGAGAGCTATCCTGCCAGCATATGATATGCGGCCTTACAATAGCAGGGCATCTATTACACTGTTTCAACAGCTGACTGCTTCCTGCTACTCTTGTTACGAATGCTTTCAGGCAGGATCCAGGATTCTATCAATAGTAAATGAAACAAAATGTTTGCTGTCCAGCACATTTTTTTCCATGACAAACCAGAAACATGAATTAAACGAGGTCTTTCTGTTGACCTCATCACCAATAAGAGCTGGTTTGATTCAATATGCTTCCTGGTGTTTTGTCTGCTGCAGCTCCAAAATACAAGAACTGAGGTGCTGTCATAAGCTTGTATTAGAATCGATTAGATTTCAGTATTCAGTAATTTTCTTTTACATGCAATCTAAGCAAAGCAGGTGCAGTTTCTTACCAAACCATCCCCAGTTCATTGCAAAACTAAGAGTCAAGTTCTTCCTAATTGCAAAGAACTTCCTATACTAAATCTTGTTTTCCTGTCTCTACTGCCTCTTCTCTACACTTGGCACACAGACAATCCTGACAGCCCTCATCCCCAGGATTACTGTACATCAACTGGGGCCACTAGTAACTTTGGATGGATGTTCACTGAGGATCAAGGTCTCCCAATGCTATTAATGATACTGCTGCTAAATAAGAGTCTAAAGGAGGCAGAAAGGAAACCAGTGCTAGATAACATGCAGTCTTAAGAACTCCTAATCTTCGCAGCTCAGGAGAGTAGAGATGAAAGAAAACATATGACTCTCTTCGGTGCTCTCTGGGCAAATGAATAGTGAATTGAAGTCCCAGGGAAAAGTCTCTTCTTTTAGGGTAAACAGAGAACATTGCAATTTTTTAAAAAATTGGGAGGAAGAATTGTCTTAAGCGCCAAAAATGAGTTTATATGAAAAACTATTTATTTCCCACAACAGATAGGTCCAGAAGAATGCTATTTTGATAGTAAGATAAATGCAGTACTCATAGTACTAGTAGGTGTGATATCTCAGTTTTGATTCAATAGCATATAAACTACTGGGGTGTGACCGTTTGACCGTTTTCCATGCAGCAGCATGACTGGTCCAATACTGCAAGGTGCTTAGCATGCTTTGGTCTCAGCAGAGTGGTTGGGAATTTCCTTCTTTTGCTGGATCAAGTACTTTATCAACCTCTTTTATTTTGACTCTAATTGTGTAACTTTATTTTCACTAAATATAAAATAGGAGCAAAATACAGGGAAGTATTACTGTTTGTGCCAGCTCATGTTTTGTATTGTAACCCATATCAGAACCTTCCCTGGCTCTTCCTGTACTGCTGTAACGAACCCATAACAACAACAATTACATTAAGAACATATTGAATATTTACATGTGCCACTGCACAGCTTAACAAAACAAAGTTTTAGTTCTCATAGTAGTGCTCTGGTTGCCCCTACACCCTTTTCCCTGAAGGGTCACATGAAACAATGAAAAACTGCACTGCAGGGAAAAGTACATTTCCTAAAACTCAAGTACCCAGAAGCAAAACCCCAAGGAAAATGTTACCAGTTTCCGTTGTAATTATTATTTTGTTCAGAAATGTATATAATATTTACAGCTGCTTGGCTCACAGCAGTCTTAAAAATCTCTGCAATTCTTCAAGTAATCAAGATAACATGAATGCTTCTTTGGACTATGATATTATAAGAAAAAGCAAATAGATTAGAGAATTGTAGTCCCACTCAGCTAGTATTTAAAAAATAATGTTCAGAGGCCTGTTTGAATCTGCATAAAAGTTAGGAAGTTTAACAATAAGTTTTTTAAGTTAGTTACTGCATATGGCCTAGCAGATAAGTCCACCTTATCTGCAGAGACCCCATCAAGCAGCGAGTTATTTGTAAAAATACAAGTGGCAAATAAATTACTAAAACACATGTAGCAAATCATAATGAAAATCAAAGAATTTATGCAGAGGAACGTCCCTGTCAGGACCACAAGCGAATTTTTAGTGTCAGAAAATAGCTAGTCAAATGGTAGTGAATCAATTGGTCTTCCCTCCCTAGACACAACATGGGCTAAGGAAAAATGTTTGTGGTTGGTGGGATAAAGTGGAAGACAAATGCCTGCTCAGGTGATTAACTCTCATTTATGCCTCTGTGGGATGGGCCCATTAGTGTTCTGGGAATTACCAGAATGCTTATGGCATGCCCTAAAAGGCTTTAAGAGCAGGGTTCTTGGAGCCCAGATCATCTCCTGGTATACCATCTTTCTGAAGAGTAGACAGGCTTTTTTAGACCTCTTAAAATCTACTACACCCTCACACAAACAAGGTGTACCCACCAGTGCAGCGGCCAGTTGATGTGAACCTGTAGCCAGGTTTACAGTCACAACGGTAGCTACCAGCTGTGTTGACACATTCTGCATTTTGCTGACACACTGGTCCATTTTGGCATTCATCAATATCTGTCAATAGAAAAAGGGAATTTGATTGTTATGGTAAGCTGACACTAGAAAGACGTCAAAACCACTTTGGTTTTAGTGTAAGGAATATTACCTTACCCAAATATAGGAATTTCTTTCTAATTCTGAAAAAATAAATATATTGATGAAAGTAGATATTTGGTCACATTTAGGTTTCTCCCTGAAACGATCCTAAATCCACATGTTCCATTTGTAAAATTCATTCCTATTTAGAGAATTTATATCATGGTTTTCTGAAGGTGTTGGAGAGCCCATGAAAGGCCTGTTGCAACACTTCACTTGGGTGGATTTCAGTCTTAAGACTGTCATCAGAATAAGTAAGCTGCTATGTCTGCATAGATCTCCACTGGAGATTATGAGGATCTTCCTTCATCATAACACAGCATCAAGATCCCTGTTAGACATTAGTAGCTTTCAATGTAAACAACAAAACAAAATTTTAGGCAAAAAATTTTAACCAGTTTTCCTTACTTAAGCTGCTGCAAAAAGAGAATATTATTTCCCTAGAAATGCAACTGTGTTTCAGTTAGAAGCAGCATACATAAGACGCTTTTACTCGATGCTCTTGATGCCTTGCTTGCAACACCCATGTTGTCATGAGTCATAACCCACATCACAGAATGACAGCAATTCATACTGCTGTCTTCAGTTTCGCCATTAAACTGACTAATACAATGTTAAGAAATGGTTAAATTGGAAAAAAATTATCATGTGTTTATATTATTTACAGAAATCTTTGTTCCATTAGAAAAAAAATCTTGGAATTAAAAAAAATTGTGCTCATGATCTGACTCAAGACTACTACTCTTTTCTTGGCTTTACTGTCAAATGTGAAAAACCATGTTTCTTCCCATGACTGCTGACTCATGCTCTTTCAAGGCCTTAGATGTCTGATGGAAAATCTGGTATTTTTTATGCAAAAGAATTCAAAATACCTGAATTAACATAGACTTATTACACTGATACCAGTATTTTCCCCTCATTAACGATGACTTGCAAGTATATCAGATTTCCCAGTGTGAACTGCCAGTTGGTGAAATCCCATTTCTCTGAATGGGATCAGCACTCTACCTTCGCAGATCAGTAGCTTGTCATTGTAGAAGAAACCCACAGGACACTCGCATCGGAAGCTGCCAACCATGTTTATACAGATCCCATTTTCACACACTCCAGGAATCTCTCTGCATTCATCAATATCTGGAAGAAGGAATTTTTTTTAAACACCTGTAAACAGCACTTCATGAAATCTTCCGCTACAAAATATGTCTTTGTGAATTTATCCTTAAGAGAATTATCAAACCTATAATGCGAGCATCAGAATGTTCTCAACTGCAACAGGCAGTGAGTCATTTCCACATTCTGCTGTGGAAATGTAGATATTTCCTATTTCCTCAGGTTCTGACTCTTCACTGTAGTGAAGATCCAGCCTGCCACATAGGAATGCAGAGGGTAGCACGCATCCTTCCTCATGTCTCCCACTCACAGCCCTGATGAACTTCCTCATCTTCCTGAGTGTTACAGTGGAGTTATCGGGAAAAGCTAAACAGAGAGAACGTAACTGTCTTTGGCTTAATACAGGAGAGCATGATTGAACGCAAACACTTGTCAGAATTAGTTTTGCACTGGTTTACTCTTGTTAATCTGAAAAGACTTTCATGTTTTTATGTAACAGTTTGAAAGTGCCAATGCCAGGTAACATCTGAAGTGCTGCCAACATGCTATTAATGAGATTGATTAAGCCAGGCAGCCAGGCTTTGCCAATGCTCTGTATACACCTGGGTTAAGTAACCGATTTTGGCAGAAAAAAACCCTGCTGCTATTACAATTGTATGTCTGCCTATTAGGTCCTTAACTTACACATCTTTAATATTCTGACAACATGAAAGAGTTCAGAGACTCTTCCAAAGCCTCTCCCTTTAGTAAAAACTGCCACATACATTGCTGTACACAACACAGAGAATATGGTGGGAAATTGTCAGTTAACATGAGTTTCCATCAGATAACGCATTTTTTTTTTATTTTGCTGCTGGATCAAACCCTTCATTTCCTACATTAAATTCTCTAATTCTGAGTCCTCTGATTATACAAGGGATGAGTGAAAATACAACTACTTCTGTCTCTGAAACAACAACCTGGACTAAATATATAGAACTTTAATCCAAACAGAAGAGTAATATCATGTAATGATGGTAATCAAATACTACAGGGTACACAGAGCACTGCCCCTGCAGAGTGGGTGCTACCTTGTTCCTGTGCCCTGTGCTTATTGATGTAAGGGACACAAGCAACTCCTGCGCAAAAGCAGCAGGTTGAGTGCTACAACCTAGTAAGACCTGCCAAGATCCCAAAGCAGCATGGAGAGCCTGTGATTCGCACAGTGTAAAGCTGTGTGTGCATCAGTCTCACCACAGTGCTGCATGTGCTGGGAGGTACTGGTGGTCTCTGTGGTATGGTCCTTCTGTTTCAGCTGGCTCCTGAATGCGCATTGCTCTATGACATGGCAGGGCAGGCAGAGCAGACTGCAACACTCCTGGCACGCATGTCAACTGCTACAGATGCAGCTTTTACCTATGCATGTTAGCATGATCCAAGGTCTCCCTGCTGATGCTGATGAATGGCCCAATTAGCTTGAGCAGACTCAGCAACAAGTTGGGCTAATACTAATAGCTAGGAGGGGGAACTTTGCTTCTAAGAAATGACCTGGTAAATAAGAAGTACTGTACATTTCAGTAACTTCTTTAAAAATTACATTCCCCACTTTACTATAACTATTTCCATCTAACTAGCTGAACACTGCATCACAGCATCAGCTTAATGCTGAGGCACCTGATTACTGCCTATATGCTGCCTCTGTTTGTTACAGGGCACATTATCTGCTTCTTATTTGCATTTTTGTGTGAATAAAAAGAAAAGGAAGTCCCATTAGGGATTTACTCAACTCCTTGTCTTAGAATTCCTCATTCTGTCCCTCTTTTTGTTTTGCAATTCGTTACTCACGATTCAAATGTTACACGTAATAACATATGTGAGAAATATTCCAGCTGAGCAGAAAAAAGGATTTTTGTGTCAAACCAATACACAAGGGGACTGATGTGAAATGTCAGATTAAATCTCTGCTTCAGGTTGAAGGAAAGACTCCTAATTCCTCTCAGACCAAATGCTGGTTGGCCTTACTCCCAGACCTCTTATTCTCAGTATCTGTGCCCTGCTCATGTAGGCCTGATTATAGTTTCTTTGGAGCTTTATGTTGCCTTGATTACAAGCAGCAATTATCATTGCTGCCAGCTAGGAGGAGCTAGGCAGAAAGTTTGCAGGCTCAGCCTTAAATGGAGGGTTGAACTCCATTACACTGTTAGTCGCTATTCCTCCTATGAAAAAAATAATTGGGAAAACAAAACTCCCCTCTTCCCTGGGCAGAGGTAGCATGGAATTTAGTTCAAAACAGAAATTACAACTCACCAACTGGTAATCCTGTGTAAATATCAATGAAAAAGCCAGGCCTTTGACTTCCACAGAGTGTGGAGAATTCATCTGCAAGAGGAAAACAAAGTGGTCACTATAGTATTTGGAATTAATCAACAGTCAAAAATTCATTGCATCCTTTGCCCCAAGAAAATTCTTCTTCTACTCTTTCAGCACCTGCAGGGCACACAGAGGTATGCAGACTCTTCCCTTAGGCTCACCATGTGATATGCTTAGTATGCATTTTGGTTCTCATTCAAAGGTCACTGAAGTTAGCAAATAAAACGATGTAGAGGGCTTGGGATCATATGATGATTTTGCTTTGCATATGCTTATCTCTGTGCATTACAGTTTTTGCATACAAGTCCAGATCTGACTTTTAAAAACCTGAACTGTAAGTTGGAAGTTATTCAAACAAGTGTCTAGGAAGTTTGTTCTTGAAGCAAACCACCTTGAACCAGAGTGGGATGTCCTGAGCTCAACTCTGCAGAGTCTTAGTCAGTGTGGAGGTGTCCTGTATGCCCATATAATTAGCCCAGAAACTCCTACACCTCACATTTAGCTGCCTGACACAGATCATTCTCAGAGGAGACCAAGGTACCTGTGTAAACCCATGGCTGATACAAAGGCCCTTTCTGGCAATCAGCAGTCAAGGCATAGCACAGCAGAAACCATATTTGTTGGAGCAATGCCAGTAAAACCTTGGTCAGTGCCTCAACACTGGATCAACAAGCATTTGCAAAGAGACAGATTAACCAATATAAAGCATGAAGTCTCCCAGACAGGGAAACTGGCACAAAGGAGGCATAGCCCAGCAGCATGAACACAAACCACTCCACATATGCCTTCATTGTGACTAGGGCTGATCAACTCCAGGCCAAAAAAGTAACTAATCCCTTCATTTTAGACACACAAGAGTGGACAAAGACATAGCATCTCTAACAATGTTACACTAACTAACAGTAATTATGATGCTACCAAGGCTTTCAAATAGCTTTGCAATGCAAAAACATACCAGTGCTCGGGATAGGACACTGTTCACAAGGCTTATTCCATGCACGTCCAATGTTGTAGGAACAGCAGCACATTTTCTTGGTCATATTAAAGAGCAGCTCACCATCACAGGTTTGATTGTCAGCATAGTAATTTCTGTAACATAGACTTCTTCTCATATCTGTGAAAATGAAGAAAAACCCAGCCCAATGCATTAGCAACTCTTATGGAAGATGATCTACCTGAAGGGTTTAGGAGGTACCTCCTTCAAATATATACTTTTTAGACCCCTGTCGAGTAGATGCTGCAGCACTGTGGAATACTACAGAACAGCTTGTCCCTAGAAGATTACTCTAAAAGTATGAAAAAGTGTTTGCAATACAAATATTCAAGAGCAACCAACATGGCTGTAACACTGATGACACTCAAAGGATTCAATGTTGGCCCAATACTGAAAAACATGACCTTGTTTATGGTTCCTCCAAAGAACTGCATACAGCTTGTGACTTCATTCTGTGAAGTCTGAGTAATTTTAGTAGTGTTTCACATGTAGAAGCTTTTAAAGCTGAAATGAAACTTGGAAAGGATGAACATAGAAAATATCAAATTAAAGGAGAAATTCTGATGAGATACTGAAAGATCTGTATTAAAAGTGATCTGCCTTGCTTTATTTAACAAAATTAATGAAAGAAGCTTGATCTTTCATTTAGTTAATTCTTGTGTAACTAAATTCAGAACAATAGTTCTGATTTGTGCCTGGTAAAGCCCTAGCCCAAAGCACCAAGATAAAGCTTTAAAAAAACCCAACCCATACCCATGCAGTTGTTTCCTCCGTTGACTTGCATGTAATCAGGAGGACAGATGCAGGTGTAGTTCCCGACAGTATTGTAGCATGTGCCAGGTCCACAAATGCCAGGTGTATCACACTCATTCACATCTAGAAGAGAACAAAAAGGCAGTGAGTGGCCACAGAAGCTTTCTCACTGTGCTTCTGAGAATGAAAATGTCTGAGTAATGCCTGAGGAAGGAAGGTACTGGTGGAGGAGAGCTGGAGGGGCTCTGAGAGAGGTCTTGGCAGACTGAAACCCACACAGAGAAGGAAGTGGTGGCACAGGTGGCCATGGAAAGCCTGGCTGTGATGCAAAGATGGGAACTCTGATATGTCTAGGCAGCTCAGAGAGAGCAATTTGGTTTTTGCACCTGTTGCACAAAAACAGTGAGGATCTCATCTACTCTGGATTCCCAGATCTGGACAAGAACCAAAGCTGTTCCCTGTGGAGTGCCCATCTCAGTAATTAATGATGCTAAACCAGACTGATTGGATGGTTCAAGTCTGTTTGACCAGGCAAAGTGAGCAACTTTCCCAACACAAGATTTCGTTTGCTTTATCAAGAGACTTTAACTTCTGTTTAAAAAAAACCCACCAAACTCAAACACAACACTGCCCCACTGCCCCTAAAACACCTCAGTTCCTAAAAATTCAAAAGTATTTCACTAGCCTTACCATTTTAAAGTATCTTTAACACACCACTAAGCAAAAATATAGAGGTAGATTTCCTCTTTAACATTTGTTGAGCTATGTAAGCACAATATGGATGAAGCACTTCGGTTCAGCCTTAATTTAGGACCCGAATCTTTTGTATTTCTGCAGTGTTTCGCACATCATAGGCACTATATTAACGTAATTAACAGTTTGGAAGGCTGAAGACAGCCTGGGCAATGGGAAATTTAAGGACTTGATGGGCTGCTTGAAGTTTTATATCCAGTGCAACCTGACAGTTGCATGTAATATGATGAACATGTACTACTGACTGTGCTGACTGTGCTAAGGAAAGGAAAATGTTTTGCAGTACAACCAATGTTCTCAATTTGACATTGAGACCAGCAAGAGAGAAAATAAGCAGCAGAAGAAAGGCTGTACACACTGTAACCAGCCCAGCAGACTCATGGGGCAAGTTTGCTCTTTATCTGACTGCTTATTCATTATCCATTACCAAACAGCTATTTCTTATAGCTGGTTAGTAAATTATGTTTTACCTAAAGAAAAATTGTTGGATTTTCTGGTCTTGATCAAAATCTGATAATTTTAAACAAAAATTTGCATATATTTCAACATGGGCAAGAAGGAATTTTCACTCTCTCAATGCAAGACTTCAACTTGTTCCAATTTTTCCATCCTTAAGCTTTATACTGCTTGGTCTGGTTACATTCCTTTTCAAGGACAGATTAATTCTTCTGCATATTGATCTGTCATAATTTTCTAAGAATAAAAGCAGAAGACTAGTTAGGTGAAGGCTACGTACCATCGCACACTCGAGTTTCTTCATTCAAATAGTACCCTGATGGACACTGACACTGGAAGCTACCAAACGTATTAATACATTTTCCTCCTTGGCAAAGTCCAGGTAGTTCTTGACATTCATCAATATCTGTTCAAACAAAACCACACATATTTCATTCATGCTTTTCCATGAAAAACAACACTCACTGAAGAGTGTCAATTTTAGATGTGTAAATATAGCAAAATGTAAACATTACCTTCTAATATAACTGTAATAGGGTTTGGTCGGAATCCTTCCCCTCCGGGGCAAAGAACCTTATATTCAGCTGAAAACAAAATAGATTTATGAACCTAAAACAGTAGAAGCATTTTCAGCACAATGATTTTTGAAAATTAATGAGATTATTACGGGTAATTTAAATGTGAAGTAACCAGATATAAACATTCAGTTTTACTCTGTAACATCAACTGCTATTCTGTTTCATAATGTAGTTTTTTGTGTAACAGCAAACTTGCTGAGAAGTGATAATAATATTCTGACTAAATAATCTTTTTGAAATACTAGTAAAATTTTTGGTTAAGACCGGTAGAACCCTGTCCCCTGCATGTGCACAATAAATGATTACACTGGTATTTGAGTCACCTGGCTAAATTAGAAAACAAAATCCAACAAACACATTGTACTGCTGTGTTTAACCCAGGAAAGCTGACTTACTTGTGTTCACAAGTGGGCAATGTTCACAGGGAACTCCCCAAGCTTTGCCCAGGGAGCAGCAACAAGAGGCCTTGGAAACACCGA
The DNA here is from genome assembly GCF_000690535.1 of Cariama cristata. NCBI lineage: Eukaryota > Metazoa > Chordata > Aves > Cariamiformes > Cariamidae > Cariama > Cariama cristata. Next base: position 58,176 of record NW_009609871.1, read on the forward strand.
CTCCAATCTCATTGCTGCAGAAGGTGCCACCGTTATCTCCACGAGTTTTAATGTCCAGGTAACAGTTGCCAGATCGTGTATCTATTCAGAATGCACATAATGACAAACACATCTTATGAGAGAGGAAAACAACACATCATCTTGGGATGAGGGACACCTTCAGATGGCTCTCATTTCTTGTAGGACAGCCAAAGAAAGTAACTTGTGTTGTCCAGGAGGGCCTAGCTTTTCCTGCTTAGATAGGATGGTGGTGTCCCGTTCCTTGGCTTCGTTAGACTTCTCACAAAGTAGGGAATTTATTCAGCATGACCAAGGGCAATTCAGCCAGGCCTTTTCTCATTTTGATTCACATTTTCAACTGCATTTGTATATCCTTCCAGTTCCAGAAACCCACTGCTTTCTCCTCTCCTTGAGGTTAACAAGCATGAAAGCATCTACTAAATGTTAGGAATTTCAAATACGTTTGAATTTGAGGAGCATCCCTATGCCCTCTTAAATAAACAAAAGCAAAATAATATCAGAGGATCACTAAGTAGTTGGAGTTTAATACACGAGCATTTCCATCGATCATGAAGCTGCACCTAGCCAAGCTGTGCTCAATGCTCCAAGAGCATGGGCTGCTTTATGCCACAACTTCATTCGCCTGCCACCTTGGGGCCAGCTGGATGGTGGTTTAAGCTTGTTGAAATTTAAAATTGTCTCATGCCTCCTGTAAATTGTGGACAGCTGTAACAAGCCCCAGGGGGTTGGTTCTGGCAGCCGGGCACTGCTGGCATGCTACATCACTCTGGACACACTCCCGCTGCAGTATTACAACTTCTAAGCCAGGGGCAGTGGGGTGGGAGTTGGAGTGCCTGTTCCAGCCCTCTTCCATGACCTGGGACTTTATTCCTCAACACTTAGCCTTGCAGCCCCTCTGTGCAACTTCACTTGTAAATAATATAAGGAGTGGTCCCTTACCAACACATCCAACTCGGGTGGGATTCAGCTCAAAATCGGGAGGGCACTCACAGGTGTAACTACCAGCAGTATTGACACACGTGCCACTAATGCAGGTTGTGGGATCTGCACATTCATTAACATCTGCAAGAAAAAACAGCACGTGGTAGGCAAATAACTCGAGGACGGTGCAAACCATCGATATATCAGGTATCATATGCTGACCACCAAAAAATCCCGTTAGTTATGAGATACTGATCTCCAGAAAGCTCTAAAAAATACATACACATTTTAGAAGAACAGTAGTCTGAGATGAATTCATCATTTCATGAGGGAAAAAAAAAATGTTTTTCCTGGAAAACCAATCTATGAACTAAAATTCACATAAAGTACTAAAAAAATACTTAAACGAAAAATACATGACAAGGTTATAGCTTACCATCCAGTACTGTGAATGGAAACTACAAGGCACAACACCTCTACACCTGAGAGATGTGGACAGACAGAGGGGTTACCTCTGCTCTGTTTTTCCCCTTTTTCTCTTAAGCTAATGGGATATCAGAGGTTGACAAAGAAGGGGAGAGAGGAGTGTACAAAAGGCAAGAAGGAGAATTTCGTGATATACAGTAGGGAAGTCTGTATTTTCCTATATCCAGACTGATTTGTATAGCTTTTTAAAAGAATTTCCTAAGGAGCTGATCATGACACTAATAGAAACTTTAAAAGCATGTTGTTCAAAATTATCTTTACCTGTGCAGTTACCACCACTTCTGTCCAACTCGTAGCCCACTTCACATTCGCATCGGAAAAGTCCAGGGAGGTTATGACAAGTACCGTAGACACAGATGTTAGGAAGTGAGCACTCATCAATATCTGATAGAGGAACAGAAGGGGAAAAATATGAAGTTTCCTTATCTTTTTAAGATATAGGCAAAGAACTGCAAAAAAGTTCAGAAAACACAGATCTAGAAGCCAACTGCTTCTTCACACCATGTAAGACCAGAAAAAACAACATGCAAGATTTATGTTTGGAGCCCAAGGAACCTAATCCATAACCTTTTTTTTGGGCGAAAGGCCCTTTCCAGTGTTTCTGGAAGCCATGCCAGAAACAAACTGAGCTTATTAGTGGGCTAATCTGACAAGTAGCAAAATTAAACATGGCAGGAGATATGCTTTAAAAAATGAAGTTTATTCTAAATTAGCAGTCATCTGCAGAAAGCTGGACATCAGCAAAGGAAAAGCTTGTGCTCAAAGGTGAACTTGAAGCTCATTTTCAGATCTCTGAATTTGACAGATTTCAAGTTTGCCAAACAGAGCTCACTTTTGTGCCTTTTGTCCAAATCATTGCATCTGATTCAGTATTTACTGAATGCTGTATGCACTGCACAAAAAACAACCAAATTGATACATTAAAAAAGTGTGTGTTTACAAAGGACCTTAAAATACTGCATTTAGTGAGCACATCTGAGACATCAAGGAAAGTCTGTTTTAGCAACAGAAGCTAGGCTCTATACAAGCTATTTAAAGTTAGCTAAAAGGTTTGAAAGTAAATTGTTTCATGAAACATTATGAAATCTAATATTGGTTTAGTTTACACAAAAATTCACTCTCATAAATTATTTCTCTTGGTAGATTACTAAAAAAAATACACAGAACACTTTTCAGGGGAAAAAATCCTATTTATAGTGATGTACTTATGAACTCCATCAAATACTAGTTACTATGACTTATTACTGTGTCAGATGATATGATTTCTTCTTCTTGACTGACTTAAATGATTAGTGTGATATCAACTGAGGATTTCAAATGTTACAATCAAATATATGACCTTAATCATGTTGGTAACATGTTTGTTATTTGATTTTTGTGAATCTTTGGATATGGAAAGCTCTTATAAATGACTTGTAAAGAGTTAACTGACAGCTCTGTTTCAAAACTGAACAAATACTGATGGGATTTTTTTTTTTTTGGTGGTCATATAAACTTTCTGCAAGGCTTCAAACTCCGATTCTGCACCTCCCAGAAGCCCTCAAAGCATGTTCACTGTATTAGCTACCAAATCAGCGTTTTTCAGCTTCATATACACCAAGGCAAAGTAACAACTTTTTCTGTTTAACTGTTATGAATAAAATGAAGAACTGGGTATAAAGATGAAATGGCAGCTGACAGTACCATTTGGATCACCAATCAGACCCAGAAATATATGTCATAAGATAGGCTCCAAAAGGCTGCTCTCTATATATACAATAGGTAGATAAACACCTAGAGGCCCATAATAAATGTATAAACTGAAAAAAAGCAACTGCTAGCGACAATTTTCATGCAGCTCTCAATACAACCAGAACTGCAATCAATTGTAAAATTTTTCAAACATAAAATACTATTAAGGCAGAATTTGTTGAGTGTTGTTTAAAGCTTGCAGATAATTACCTTCACATGCTTTCCCATCTGGACTTGGCAAAAATCCCATATCACATTCACAGCGATATCCTCCAGGGGCATTGAGGCACTGCCCATTTTCACAGAGATTCAAGTTTTCTGAGCATTCATCAAGGTCTGTAAAAGGAAGAGAAATTGCAGGTTTACAATAAACAAGGTTTTCTCACCATTTGTTTCAGCTGAAGCATGCAGTATTTCAAGGACTTTAATTATTCTATATTAGCTCTGAACACTTGCAGAAGAAACTAGTTATGTGCAGAGGCTGTTGCATGTAACAGCTTGGTATATTCCTAACATGTTGAAAATACAGCTTCTAATCAAAAGTAAAATCACGGGGCACAGACTCCTAAAGTAGCTACAGTTAATAACAACTGGAGGCAGTACACAGGGTCAAAATTAGACTCAGAATGAGCACGTGAATTTTATTACAGTTATTGTCTCTATTACAGCAAAGCCTAGCGGCAGCAATTGAATAAAGAGATTTACTGTGCAATGAGCAAACATATGGTAATAGGCATTCTCCATGTCAAACATACAAAAAAACTGACAAAAAGTGGCACTGAGGAGAAAATAACTTGATCAAAATTAAACTGCAGGTTAACAGCTGATGAGAAAAACAGCTACTGGACTACACTGCCCTTCAGATAGATTGTGGCCCTTACTCTCTAGCTGAAATTTTATACATCACAAAAACACCCTACTTGTTGCAACAGAGTCTGGCTTGCAGTGTGAGCTTGTAAAAGTCCATGGCTGGCAAATCAAAGGTAGTGACCACCAGGCTGAATGTTGCACACTTTGCCAGAGGACTTACAGAACATTTGCATGCCCTAGTTTCAGTCCCAGCCACCTCTTGAATCCACGAACAATAAAGTATCCAAATTTAAAAACTAATAAAAAGTTCTACTGAATGCAGAAACTCCGTAAGCACGCCATTTGAAAGACGTAGTTTATAGACTCCTAGAAATCATCATATGGGAAATTAACAAAGAGCACTGGGTTATGAAGGCCACTAAGGAAGCTGAATCAGATTCAAGAGTAAATTATACGGACAGAATTAAACAGAATCCCAGGGTCCATTTCTAATTTGGAAGGATTCAAATTCAGCCTTAAACCTGCAGAGCCAAATTCTCAGATGCCATAAAAACCTGCTGTAGCTGACACAGTGCTGCTGATTTGCACCAAATGAAAACCTGGATCGCCAGCTGTCTATCGCATGGCTTTATTCCAAAGAGGGTCACCCTCCATGAAGCATCACCAGCGACACTGATACCCTTAGTGTAATAGTACGACTCCTGATGACTAAGCTTACATGAGCTAATCCATCCTTCAAAGCAGAAGACTGAAGTGTGGGTGGGAAACATCTCTCTAGAAATGTTTTATAATCACATTTACAGTTTATAAAATGAGGTTTCAGAAGCAGCTGCTTCCATCATTCTACATGTCAGCACTGCATCCTGACACCGTCTCTCAGGATGACACAGTAAAGAAGGCAGACAGCACACAGTCACTTATGGAAAGAACAAATATTTTTAGGCAATTTTATGAAGTAATTTTAATGCATGTGCCCTATTATTTAAATATTAAGGTGGGCAGCCAATGGACTGGTTTACTAACTAGCTAAATTCTATGATCAAGCATTGTTTTAATAATTTTGCCACCCATTCCAACTAACAAGAAAAGCTCAATGAAAACTTGCATTTTATCAAGTGAAAAAAGTGGCTGCTTTAGACTAGGTATAATACACAGTATTTCTTTCAAGTTATGGCAGCTTAGGTGAAGTAGAAGACAACGGAAGATGACATATTAGAGAATAATTTCAAATGTTTAAAAGCTATTTTTGTGTATTGAATTGTAGACTAACTTAGGTCACAAGGGACCACTGGAGGCCATCCAATGCTTTCCTACGAAAGCTCACCTGTACAAGTGAAGCCATCCCCAGTATAACCTTCTTTACACAGGCAGCGGTAAGAGCCCATTGTATTCTTGCAATCAGCATGTGGGCTGCACATGTGGGTTCCATTGGAGCACTCATCCAGATCTTTAAAATAATTAAAAAAAAAAAAAAGAAAACAAAAGAAAAAAGCAATGTTAGTTAAAAAACCACACCATGAATACAAACTTTAAATAGTGTATGGCACACAGCAGCTCTACTTTAAATAATCTTCCATCACAAAACCCACACATATGTAGGGTCATCTGACTGCAAAAGCAGGCACAGTTTATTTGCAGCCCAACAAAGAAGTCTGACAAGGTAACTGTGAATGAGGAAGCTGCAAGGCACTCTCAAAACTAAGACCTGTATCTTGTTTTCATGGGGAGCACCAGGAGACCTCTCACTGCCTCCCATCAGCTGCCCTCAAGGACACAGCGTCTCTCTCCATGGTCCAGTCTGTTTCCACCATCTCACAAGCCAAACATGAGATAACACTGATTTCACAGTTACCATGGTGGATAATTTGTCCTCCAACAGATCCTGTCAAATCGACCTAACAAGCTTGATAACCGTTTGTCTTCTCAATTTGTAAGTGTGGTACTGTTTTTTTCAGAACTGCTAGGACTCAGTTTTGGTCTGACCTTACAAATAAATACAAATGCATATGACCCTCACCTGTGCACTTGATACCATTTCCAATCCAGCCAGGGCTGCAGCTACATTTGAAACTTCCGGCTGTGTTTGTACATATGGCATGTCTATCGCAGTTATGGGCTCCAATTTCACACTCATTGATATCTGTAAAAACACAAGAGATGTTTGAAGAGCTCATGGATCAAACTTTCTCATACCCAGGTAACTGATACCGAATTTCTCAAGACAAACAATGTGAACATGAAAGCAAACCCACATTTCTTTATAACATGACATTTAAAAATTAAGCAGAAGAGAAATAAAATGACAACAAAGAAATGCAAAGAAGCATGTAGCATATTTCAAACATGTGCTGCCCTACTATTTATTTTTCTGACAGGCATATAAAGCAGTACTTCTGCAGTTCACTCCAAAGCGTGGTAACTTTTATATTCAATGGGGGAAACAGTAACTCAGGTTTGCCTTCTTTTTCTAACTGCTGTGCTCAGAAAGAATGTAAGACACAGCCTTTGGGAAGAAGAGGACTAGCATACATAAATATTACCACTGCAGGTGTTCAGCATCCCGGGATGTATGTTTGTTAAGCAGCTTTGCAACAGTTTGTGGGTCAAATTTGATGACTTAAGAGCTGGTGTGAAGACCTGTGCTCCCCTGACAATAGAGAGATACCACTACAATGTACTGGCTTGCATCTTGACCATATCTTAACATGACTGAGGGAAAGAAGACAGCTTTCCCATCTGCCCATCCTGGAGTCTGCAGAGAGGGACTCAGGTGGTTCTACAATGCATGGTTTGCTAAAAGGTCTCAGAGGCAACTCTGCTGCCCAGGGACTCCTAGAATGCAGCACTCCCACAGCCCCCACTGTAGCTGCAAGGGTGCTGATGAACATGAGCTGGGCACCACCTGCAAAACCTCCTCCTAGGATTATCCCTAGGCAGTTAACAAAGCCAGGTTCTGCTTTGCCAGAGACTGTGTGGAAGGTGGAGGACGGGCTGTACCACTGTACTTAACGTGACAGCTGATGGACACAAAGGTCATCAGGCATGCAGTTTATTAGTAACTCAGGAAACCTAACACAGTAGAAAAAAGGCAGCATCCTTGGAGACACGAGGCAGCAAGGCATTCAATCTTCAACAATTCATGCCAGCACATTTTATTTCAGTACTTGCTATTTTCACCTTATTTTCATTCTTGGGCATTCTCTGGCAATGTCAAAATATATAAACCAAAAAAACCAAACTGAGCTCCATTCTCCCTTGTCACAAAACAATATTAATGCCCCATATAAGTACTTGGAGAATGTATAAACTCAAAGGCAAAGTTTTCAGAAATTACCACTGGTAACTAAAACAAAACTGGCAGGAATTTTCTTACACGTCTGAGCTACAGATTTTACAGTGTTTTCTGTAACCAAGCTCTCTCTAACTGTGCTTTACTTCCATGCAGGATGTAAATTATCTAGATTTCACATCAAACCCCTAATATTTATATCAATTTTTTCAGCCCTCCCAGGTGCCTTTGCTGTCGCAGTAAGCCAAATCATCTCATTCTGTACAATTGCTGATGGAAAGGGAAAACAAGCTCACAAACTCTGCATGATTCCACACACAAAAACCCAGCTCAGACTCCTCTCAAGAATATGATTAAGAAAAGGTATCAGCCATCAGCCATGTAACAACCTTTGGGGTTATAAGCCCCAAAACCACAGACTTCAGTTTCCCTACCATTGTAGCTAAAAACAATCAGCATTTTGAAGAGGGCAAGAGCGTGGAGCCATTTGGGAAAGTGTCCTGGTACCATCTTAACCGTTTCCTTTGTAACCCTGTTTTAGTTTTTTCTGCCCACCCTTCTTTAGACAAAAGCCTGTGTGTCCTGTCTCTATGCCTTGTACATATATTTTGTCTTTTCACAGAAGCTACATGTGACTCTGAGAAGCAGACAACATACGTCTTTCATCCTACAACTAAATACTCAAGTCTAGAAATTACCCAAACTCACTGTTGGTTTGGGGTTTTCTGGTTTGGTTGGTTTTGTGTTTGGCTTTGGTTTTTTTTTTTATAAGTCTGTAAAGTGGAATTATATCCAATCCGACTTTTCTGGGTTTCTTAATAAATGAGGCATTGCTCTGAATCAAAACCTCAGACATGAGTATTCCCATAATCTGAATGCTGATGTCTAGATATAGATCTAAATCTGGCAGCTGGAATCTGCTATTAATGAACGTTGACTGCACCAATAACCCTGAAAACATGTAAATGGACACTTGCTTTTTAAAAATTAAAAAAAGGGTCAGGAGCAGATAATCTCAGAGTATATTTGCCTTTAGCATGTGCAGAAACTCATATGAAGATAACATCACCCTAAACAGGAAACTAGTGTCTGTCAAAAACCTTAAGGGTGGTCAGAAAAAAACCCTTCATTTTGGCTTGGACTGAAGGGAACGATTAGAAGAAATTTCGAGAGGTCAGCTACAGTATACATTGACATAAAAAAGCTGAGGCAAACACTCTATATTTTAACCTTTATATTATCTTAAACCCCAAACTGTTAAACCACTGCTAACATTAAGATTGCACTGTATTTGATTATTTGATGCTTTGAAACACACAAACAATAACATGCTTCCTTATACCCTGTGGAGTACAACAAAACAACACAAAAAACATCATCAGCAGAGAGATTTCTGCCAAGAATTTTTTTAAACCACAAGCAAACACAAACAGAAACTTGCATGCAACAGCTACACCACAATGAAGTCATGTTTAGGCTCAAATTTAAGTCAATCTAAAACAAATTTTCAGCTCTACGTAAAGTGACTGTGGATTCCATCCCATCCCACCTTGCACAGACCCGCTAACACTTTGCACCTAAGAGCCCCCATTAACACCTCTTCAGTGGAAGAGCAGCACTGTGACACTGGTGCCCTTGCGCTGGACACTTGTTCCCCTGTCAGCTGTTTGAGACACACATGCTAAAAAGCTTGGAATCTTCTGCAGGATGGAAGTTGTGAGCACAAATCTGTATCCAAACATGAGTATTCATAATGGGATCAACTTTCTCAGAGATCATCCACTGAAATGCCATTCCACTTGCTTTGACCAAAATCCTGAAATTCTTTTCAGCTTTTTTTCTTGGAAAAATTTTCAATAGATATCAATGTTTTTTGCCTGGGTAAAGATCAAATAGGGAACCCAAAATCTATTTTCTAGTATCATCTACCTTTATTGGGACATTGCAGAGCTTATTTCACTGATGCATGGAAAGGTTTTCAGACACTTAAATGAAAGCTGATTGAGGCATATAAAATACCATCACTGGCCTCATCCCAGATTTTACTTCTTTTCAAAGCTATCTGCATTTAACTCAGATGTTGTTTTGCTATAATCCCGATTCTCTCCTTTCACTGCACAGCTGAGTTATAAGCCTAAATTTATTGCATTGCAATTATTTCCAAGGCAAAGGAGATCTCAGACCAAACACGGTCCTGTGTAAATGGGGCAGTGAAACCAATGGAATTTATGCCTGCTTATACTGGAGCTTAATATGGATTTATGTTGCCATAAGTATTGAATTATGGCCTCACAGAACGAAACAAAAAGGAGAAGTTGAGCTCTGTAGGGGAAAAATTAACTCAACATAAATATCTTTAATAAGAGCAAGAGTCCAGATTGTGCTGTCTGCATGGCAGTACAAACAGTACTACACTCTTCAAATACTCCAACTATTTTCGTGTAATTGTTTGAAAAGAAAGGCATTACTCAGTCTGAGTAAAGGTATCATGACCCAAAGAGCACACAGGAGGACACTGCTCAAGTCAGGGTTTCGCACAATGATGGCCTATTCCCATTGACTTCAGGGGGATTTTCACTAAAGAGTAAAGGAGTGAGTCACTGATTTATATCAACCTTCTCCTTCTGCCTCCAGTATGAGGCCATGATGAGCCAAGGAAAATAAAGACATTCCAATCCAAGACTGACACTGCATCCTCAGCTGGTCCCATTGTGCCCCAGTCCTGCTGCACACATGTTCTCAGCTTTGTAATTGCACAACTCCTATTAATATAAGGGAGTTGTCTGTCTACAACAGATGAGAATACGCATGATAAATAATATGCAGATCTGACATCATAACAATCCCAAGCACTCTGGGGGAAAAAACCCTGTCAGTCACCCTATTTTGTTGGCTCTTTCAGTTCTCTCCTCTGGACAAACATTTTTTTCTCTCAAGCCATTGGCAATTAATAGTGTCTCTCCCATTAATCACAGAGGCACAAATTTTTAGGGCTGTTGATGTGCAGCAAAAATACACGTCATAGATACCTGTCATGTTGGCACTATGCTTGCAAACGTGGCAACCAAAGGAAAGAAACGGCTAGCCAGTATGTGCACAGCGCATCCCTATGCAGTCTGGAAGTGGATCATTAAACTCGGCCAGAGAGGAGCATGGGGATAAGTCACTGTATTCTCATCTATACTCTGGAAACACCCAAGTCATTCCTCTGCGTTTGAACAGAATGAAAGCAAACATTAACCCATGAAAATTCACATGTTCATCACAGGGCATGAAACTCTCAAGCTACTCTGTGTACCATTTACCTTTTCTGTTAGGTTTCACTGAGGCTTCAACAGCCTATAAGGATTCTTCGCAAAGTGTGAATTTAATTCAGACTCTGCCTATAAATCAGCATTGTTTGTCAGGAATTATGCAAATCCCTTAAGTATTTTCTGACTTTTAAATTTTTTTGGCACTCTCTGCATATCTATGCATTTTATCGCACTGACGTTTCACTGGTATTTCAAGCCTGGGCCCAATTCCCACAGGGTCAGTCATCTGGTGGGAGTCACAAGGCATTTCCTCCTCCTGGGTCACTGCCCATGTGATCAGGTAGGTAGAAGGGAAGGCTTTTCAGAGGGACAATACTGAATTTCAATTTAATGCTCACACAAGTATAAAAATGTATGGAAAAAGTCTCTATTCTGATCGCTATATCTGTAAAATTGTTCTCTCTTTTAAATCACTCTTGGATTTCATTCAGCTTACTGCACCGTAAGCACCTCTTGGAATTTCACATGGGGCAGTTCTGTTCTTGCCTGCTATCCATCCTTACATCATCAGCCTTGGGCGCAGTATGTTATTGCTGGACAGATGCCTACTCACAATATGCTCCTTCTGTAATACCCCCATTTGGCGGGCAGCATCTTAATATTATTATCTTCTGGTATTTGGCCTGACACAGCCATCTCCCAGATTCATAAGGGGAAATGTATTTGTTTCACTGATACCAGAACTCTCTTGTGCCATCGAGACTGAAACACAATGTATTATTAATGGCCAGAAGCCAAAGGCAGGGGAGAGATGCAAGCACATTATGCAAGTCACAAAACATTATGGACCTATTTCTGAGGGAAATGACAGGGCTCACCTCTTCCTTTCACCATATCATGCGTCCTTCTTTTTATAACTATGTTATTATCAGCCATGCAAGTATGGAGTGTGCACTCAGTCCTCCTTTATCCACTATCATCATCATTACTGGATGACAGCAAGTAGTGTTCAAGACCAAACTCTCCAACCTCACACCCCACTCTAAGGCGACAGCTTGACATCTTCCACTAGCCTTTCTCCAAACAGCATCAGCATGGCCCTTGCAGAGTCAGAGCCTGGTCTCAGCCCCTCACCTCCCTGAGCCTGCTGTGGAGAAATCCAGATGATTTTTAAAGCACGTTAATTTTTGATCTGATGACTACCTCAGGCAGCGTCTGCCCCCAGGTTCACCTCATTCGGTTTGACTTTGTGAAGAGCGCCCTAAGCCTGTGCAAGCACAGCTCCACCAGGACCAAACAGGAGGACTGCACACACAGCCGTAACTGACCAGGATGGGTGGGAGAGAGTCAGAGAAGAATTTGTTCCTCTGAAAGTATCACAGAAAGTAAATCTAAGGCTCTACATCAACAGTGAAATATTGCAAATTTACAGGCAATACTCCAGAGTGGTGATGAATCACAAAATACAAATGCAAGTGCCAATATAGGATTTCATCTCTGCACAAGTATGTATGTACTTTATTGACAGAAAAAGCAAAGACAAGATATTTGTCACAAAGCTGGGCAATCTGGAACCAGGATAGGGGAAAACTTTGCAATCTTCTCTCTAGTGGCTATGTACCATTGCCTGCCTAGAAAAATCTAAAATGAACTTCTCTAAGACAGTCTTGCCACAGTTTGCCTTGTGAATGGAAATTAAACCATTTGTAGCACTGTGCCTAGGAAACCTGCATCTACAATGTATATTTTTGCATAATTTTTTTAAATTATATTTTTGTTACTAAACCCTGTCCACGTTCTTACTGAGAACCAAGGAGGGGGGGAACTAACATCTGTGTGGGATGGGAATGTAAGTCAGTGGGTGGATTCTGAACAATGTTAAATGATTGGGGAAAAAAACCTCATGTTTATTTGTTAAAATGGAAACAATCAGTAATGACAAGGGAGCTGAAATATTTAGACAAAACTGTAATGGAACCCAGAGGATGTTATTTAGTTGTTCTAATGAAACAGAGTACCTCCCATTCAAAATGTGCACATTTTTGTAAATTTTTTTCCACAGAAGTTCCTAAAAACCGTGGATGCTTTTCATCTCTCTGTAAGACTAGAATTGAATCCTGAGGTCAAGGTGCTGTTGGCAAGGTCCCTCCAGAAGAAGTCTTGAAGGATGCTCTCATGGTCTGCTGTACCTGATCCTGGAAACTTCAGCTCTGCTCTAATACTGTGCAAACATGAGGTGGGGAATTCAAAGGCCTCCATCAGTAAATTAGACTTTTTAAAAACCAGAATGTAAGAATCTGCACACTGTAGTCACAATGGGACCTGTATCCACACAGTTTCTTCAGCATGAAACCAACCTAGGAAGTTCCTGCTCTGCTTCCTCCCTTTTCTTATTTAAATCCAAAATATTTTGGTGATTTATTTTGAGTATGATCCCAACTCAGCTGTATCAGCATAACTGATACTTCACCTTTTTGTCTTAGACCACTGGCCTCTTTCAAATTACTGAGCCCCTCTACAGCATCTGTTGTAATTAAGATGTCCTGGTGGTTTTCCTGGTGAGTGCCATCTTCCCTGGGACACCGGTATATAGGCAAAAGCAGCAGAGGATGGGTTGAGGGAAAGATAAAGACATGTGAGGCAGTGGGAAGAGCCCACATGACAGACAGTTTCTATCCAGAGGGCTGGGCTTGGCTGGGACCAGGAGGAAGGGATTTCCCTGCCTCTCAGTTAACAAAAAAGTATTGCTTGGGACATTTGCCACTACCCTGTGTCACATGATGCCAAAATGGTGGCTATTTCCCCACATTTCCCCAGAAGCCATACCTCAGATTTCTCCCCTGCCTCCATGACCTTTCTCTGTCTTTTGCCTTCTGCTAGTTGCTTCATCTTCCCTGACTGCTCCTTACACTGGGAGTGATAGCCGCGCCATGTGTAACTGATCAGCATGAGGGTTTTCAGGTCTAGGGTACTGAAGATCTTCATATAATTTAGCACAGAAACAAAGAACATTGAAATGTTGGTCTACAGGGTACAATTAGGGATTTCTTGGATTTAGATCAGTTCATATGTAAGTCAAAGGCAGCTGTTACTAATGCACAACTATTCATCCACGGTCCAATATGCAAAGTACAACTCCAGCTCTCAGATTCTTCTATGAGAGCTGTAAAAAACAGCTTCATATATTTGGGGCACTTACAGAAGTATATTATTAACTCTGTACAATAAGGGCAGACTAAGAATAAAAGTTTGTCTCAAATACATTGCCAGAAATGTGTTTACCCTAAGTCTACATTAAAAATTATATTAAACATATGTTTGCATTCATATTTGGGCAAAGTCTAAGACTCTCAACACCTTGGCTTGAGACACCAGCTCTAGGATTATTAATATCATGCCCTTGGAGCCTGTATACTTGAAACTCATTTCTGTTTGCTGGCAATACATGAAATAATGCAAATTCTGATTTTGCTGATATAATGTAGTTGAGTAGCTGTATTGTTGCCACTTTGCAGAAATTGAAAATATATTTTAGCACATATTTCAAGCCATCTGTGTTTGCCAAAATAATGCTTGGAACAGATACCTGTTATTTCCATGCATAGTATACAATTAACTAATCCAAATGCACTGAGGTCCTCAGGAGTCTGTCAAGTTACAGGCAATGGCATTTTCAGTTCTCTTAGACCAACAACAATGCAGTAATAAGCCAAATTTTGTTCCCAGTGGACGTTTTGTCACTCATTTCAGCAGAAGCAGCATCAAGCTGAATGTTGTGCCACTGAAGGTCAGCAGAACACAAGTTCAGTAAATTTGGATAAGAGATACAATATTCAGCACAAATAAACTAAAAGAAGCACAGTGAGAGGAGGTTTCGAACACTAGAAAAAAGCACATGCAGACTCACGAGTTTAACTAAAGGTTAATAATTAAACCTTAAAACATACCTGTGCAACCAGTTGTGCCTTTCTTCCCTGAATATCCCATATCACAATGACAGATAAATGAGCCTTTTGTATTCTCACATGTTCCACTCAAACAGATGTTTGGATGCAGGTCGCACTCATTAACATCTAAAAAAACCATAAATTAAGATTTATTAAATAAAATTCTTAGAAAGTAACTGGCAAAATCTCTTGAGATACGATGTTTTGGTACAAAAATGGGAATATCTATGCAAAGAGAAAACTGCATAGGTTAGTTATTCCTTACCTAGTGTACATTTTGAGATCTGTTTTAACGCTGCTATATTACCATAGCTGTATTAATATACCTTTAATTCCAACTTTCCTTAAAAATAGAGACTAAGATTCAGCATATTATCCAAATAATGACTATGACTATTTATTGATGCTTTCTATGTACATGTGTGTGTATATACATTTATATATGCATGCATACATTATCTAGATTTGTAGAAACATTTCTCCTCAAACACGCTCCCAATTTTTAATTTAAATGTGAAAATTTGGTTTTGGACATACATTGTTTCATGACTTTGTTCTACCGAAGTACAACACTTGCACATAGTTTTGTCTTAGAGACAAGTTTAAATCGGCACTGGTGATTTATCTTGCTAGAAATTTTCCATGGCATCATCCACCAGCACTTCCTTTCTGCAAGCACTCTTTCATCTGAGCTGCATAAAAACCTCACTGGAAGAGGACCCAAAGATACAATGCTATAGACGCATGTCTGCATCCCAGTCTACAGGGATATACAGAGATTCCATCTGCGTTTGATAAACATAGCTTGTGCAATGGGGCTGATGCTATGGTCAGGTGGTCAAAATCAGGGCATAAGAGCAACACTTTAAATATCATTGTCTTCACACTTGTAAATAGTGCCTTAATAAATAATTTTTCCCTAGTTAATGCAGATTGGAATATATGTACTTTCACTTACCTATGCAAGTCTTCATGTCTTCAGAAGCCATGAATCCATCATAGCAAAGACACCTATATTCTCCTGGAATGTTTGTACACTGGCCTCCATCACAAATGTTAGGATTGTCTTCACACTCATCAATATCTACAGGGAAAAATCAAATTAAAATATGCTACCTTTATGCAATGTAACTAACAATAATCATGGCAAGCAAACATTTTAATGCTCTGATAAACTTGATGAAGACTGAATCTTTGCAAATAACTGAATGGTACATTGCAAAATTGTCCTGATGAGTAAGCCTCCTCATCTCCAGCTGAAGTCAGTGGCAAACATTCCCCTCAGACTCCAATGGGAACAGGAACCAACTTGGTAGATAAAAAAGTAGTTGACATTAACAAAAAAAAAAAAAAAAAAGAACCACATGGCCACATACAATTGGGGATCCCTGGATACAATCCATGATTGTTGAAGTCAATGGAAGCTCTGAAGTCAAATCCAATGACAAAAATACCCAACTTTACAGAGCTTAAAAAAGCTATTGTACATGTAGAGGTATTCTACCTCTACACGTCTCGAGCATGGTGACAAACTGGAAACACAGAGTCAAACTCTTGATGGGACTAAAAACTAAAGAGATTTTATGGTTTTTTTTAGCAATTCAGCTGACTGGCCAGGCCAACCATATAGTTACATTCTCTAGCATGTAAGTTGTTTTCTCAGTTCACGAAATTGGTCATCACTGATTGGGGCCAAGCTGTAGAAGCAGACACTTTATTATATTAACGCAGCCATGGTAAGGTCTGGAATCTTTGAGAGTCCCTGGGGTTATATTAGTGTTCCTTGTAAAAATCCCTAGGATCTTCCTGTGTCAGCACCAACACAGATCAGCAAGACCAAAAAATCAGAAACTCTGCCTAGTGATACCATGGGAAAAAAATCAGCACAAAAAGGACAAGATTCAGGAACCCCCTCCAAGAGAAAGGGTGTAACTCATTATCAGACCAGTCTATTGTGGATTGCAGTAATTGTGCAGCTGCAGAAAATGAACTCACTTTAACTTAAAATATTATGTTCATTATTCTTCTGTATTTCTAGCAGCTAGTGCTTGTGTGGATACACAACTTCTGCAAGGAAGAAGGCTGACCAGTGCCTGTTCATCTTAACAAGCAAATAATGTTGGCATGGACATTAGCCTGAAAATGTTAATTTGGAATGGAATTTGAATTAACATGCAAAATTAAGCTATAGAAATGGGGATAATAATGACAGAAATAAAGAACTTTATTTACTAACCTGTCACTGTACTGATTTCACAGTTGGGGGAAAATCAGCTGACAAAGAACCTGTTGTTTCTCCGAATAGAGCTGATTATTTATGCATAACCTCACCAATTCAAACCTGACCTATTACTGAACTGAACAGCATTCTTACCAGCTCAATTATCAAGAAATATATTCCGTAATAGCTTCCAGCTTTGTGTGATGTTAAAGATAAAAGACATGTTCACATAGACAACAAACCGAAAATGTAAAATAGGTGTTTCACACACTCAGGTCACAGTGCTACTATATCTTGTACCATGCACAAACATCTAACACAGTAAAATCAGATATTCAGTGCAATGAGTAGAAAATGTCACAAAAGACATTTTTTTCTTATTTTTCACTCAGTTTGAGTAAAGGCAAAATTTTAGCATGCAGATTTTGAATATTCACCAGATGTTTATATATGTAATTAACATCTCCTCAGGAGAAGGCAGCAGCATTTTCAGATACTAAAAGGGTGGTGAAGGCGATCCCTCACATTTCTGGATATTAGGTAGAGTTTGACTTGACATCCAAAGATGTCTGGTGTTTCTGCTATTTAAACCTTTTTATGTGTTGGCTATTGCATTCAAGTCTGTCTTAGAGGACAGTACAAAAATGAATAGCTAACAGCTATTACTGGCTGGCCTATGAATGAAATTCTATTTTTCAGAGTCAAGGCTGGATATAAATACGCAAAAATTCACAACTAAGATCAGATTTTTTTTATTCCGCACCCAAGTAAGATCTGACTACAAACTTCTATGAACATGTTTATGGTCAAGTTAAGGTATGGACAAAACCACTGAGAATCCATCCCTTCCTCACCGCAAAGGCAATTGCCTCCTTCCTTTTTAATTCTGAGAAGAGAAACATGATAGTTTTCCATTCCAAAGTTTTTAGTTTAATATGTAGGAAGGCGCTCTAAATTATCCACTCTGGTTTTGGGTTTAGAGATGTCTTTGGGTGGCTAAGGGCAAGCAGAGTAAAGCACAGAACCATATCTAGTAGGAGACTTGACATCCCTCAGACTGTCCAAGTATACACTTGGGTCATTTGGTCCCCAGTCAAGCCAAGAAGATGAAAGCAGAAAAGTGGATCACAGACCCCTGCTCGCCGCCTTCTCCCTTACCTCTCATGTCCCTCTAATCCTGTCACTTGGGTTTAGATTTTTGCTGAAGCACAATTTTGATCAACTGGTTTTATTTTTGCATGGAAAAAGTGCCCCAAACACCAATGTTTGAGCAAGTTTTTGTATGAACTTGTCTTTTCTAGAAACTTGACCTAAACCAAACTATTTCTAATGTAAATATTTTAGGGTTTGAAATACTTAATTTCAGGGTCAAATTTGCACTTTTTCTAGTTGATTTCTTTCTTTGAACAAGGTTCCAATGCTTGCTGAAGACTGGTTACTTTACATCTTTCCGACAGTGTAAGCTACAACGCAGGGGCAAACTACATTTAACTATGCTATAACACTCTTTTATCCTTTGGAATGGCAGCAAGTGGCCTCAGGGTAAATGAGACCCTGGTCAGAGGTCTATAAATATTTACAAATTCTAAGTGTGAGTGCTCTCTATAAATTCAGTATAGAACACTCTCCATTTGTTCAACTATAAAGGAAATTCTATTCCAAGGGATTAACCCTGTTATATCTCTCATGCTCTTCAAGGAGCTCTTGAATTGAATTGGCAAACAGTTGGCAAATATCCACATGCCTCAGCGGCCTAGTGGTTGTGCAGCAAGAAGTAAGAGAAAAGAAGGGTGGAATTATCTTTCCAGTAAACTATGTGGAAATCACAGATTACAATTCACTTACTGGGATTACGACTCCCAGACTCCCAAAGGAGAACACCTAGCCATTACAGAGCTCTGAAAATTTTCTCACAAACCCTATTTAGAGTGCAAGAGAGCTGTTTCCTAAGAAAGAGTCACACTATTTAGATTTTAGTTTGTCTGAAAGTCATTCAGTCTTGAAGTAATGCGGCATACTTGCATTCGGCTAAACAAAAAATTAAAAATAGGAATTTTCTTGCTTGCTTAAGAGCAGATACCACACAACCACAGAGCAGGGCAATCAGTTTCTTTTCTAGCATTTCTGTCTATTCTCTTTCCAATATAACCATACAGTAAACATGCAGAGCATTTTGGCTTCTGTTTATGATGATTCTTCCCACTGACTTCAACACATTTTGGATTTTGATCTAATATAATACCTTCAGGGAGAAAATTTATCTCCTACTGAAAAAAATTACAGCTTTTTGTTATGAAACTCAAAATCAACTTGTACACTTTCTGAAATTATGAAGAATCAACTCCCTTCAAAGCAATTCAGTCTGCAGTTGTCCAATTCTGATACTTTGGAGACGTTTACTTTAGAAAACGAACTTCACTTTCCATGCATTAATTACTTTTTTTTTTTTAACAGTATATCTGTTACAATAGCTTTAATCTGAAAAACAAGGTCCATTTTTAAACTATTGAAATAAACCCTTCCAGTGGAAAAAGTTCCCAAAATCTCCCGTACCAGTGCATGTCCTGTGGTCTGGCATGAGTGCAAAGCCTTGTTTACAGCTACATTCATAGCTGCCCTCTGAGTTTGTACAGAAGTTCTCACAGCCACCATTCATTATACTGCACTCATCAATATCTAAAAAAGAGAAAATTACAGTTAAAACCCACAATATCTTTTACTTTAAAGCACATTTCAAGGACACACTTTTGAGTCAGCTTTCCAGAACAGCATCAATCCAGAATCTACACTTGATATTTGCACACTCCTTGAACATTCAAGTGTTTGCAAATATAGGCATTGGGAGGGATGTCAGGCAAACCAGGGATGGAAAGAGATGATATTATCTGACCGCATATACAAATACCTCTGCAGTTCTCTACAAAAATACCACTGTTGGGTTACCAGAATATCATGAAGGCAACAAAGTTTTTGTAAGAATCAAGGGAAAAAATTATCTATGAGGCAGAATTAAAGCCAGTGGATTTTTCATGTATTTCCATGGCACAATAAAATGCGTGCATATAAAAGAGTGCACAATATGTGACTTAAGCTAGATGTCATTTACAAAATGTGGCTTTAAGGAAACAGTTACTGGAAGGCCCCTATATTTGAGACAATTGCAGATCAAACTAGGAAAAATTCAGTTGAATCACATGATTCTTCTCCATGGTCTGTCAGGAATGCTGATTTTTAATAAAATACAGAACTCGGAATTTAACAAGGTATTCCCTCTTAACGATCGAAGTCTGAAGTCTTACGCCATTTAAAATACTACACTATTTTATGCATCATGATTGATCTACTAGAGAAAAAAGCTGTTACGCAGTTAACTGTAGCACTGCTATAATCTCATTCATTCCTCGCAATAACGGGCATGCACATTTTGGGTTTTTTGCATACTATTTTGACAGACTGTACTAGATTTTTGAATCACAGTTAAAAATGTCTCTATACAACTACTAAAAATAAAACTATTATTTGTGGTTTATCTTCCCTATTCACTAGAGATTCCATGTATATGTTGTCCTTACCAACACAGTGTAACTTGTCAGGTGTGGACTGATATCCAGGGTTACAAGCACACTGATACTTTCCAATCAGGTTGACACAACGTCCATTTCGGCACAAGTTGGTGCTTAAGTCACATTCATTAATGTCTGTTGCAAAAGAAAAAGAGGAATGCATTTTAGATCTGAATGAAAATGATACTAAAGCAAACATTGTAAATGCATGTGCAGCACAGGTGTGGTATAAAAAGATGTGCTCAATATTGATTTTGCCTGCATGTCTCACCTATACATGCAGAGATATTTGGTGATATCTGATGGCCTGGAGGACAATCGCACCGAAAACTTCCCTCTGTGTTGATGCAGGTGCCGCCTCGGCAGAGAAGGGGATTGCGCTGACACTCGTCGATGTCTGTGGGGAGAAGGGAAGGCACATCACTGCAGAGGCCAGCACTGCCACAGCAGCAGCCCATAGTCTGCTACCCATCACAGCACCATCTGCCCAGATCGGCTCTAGAGCCTTTCCTACAGCTAGTCATCCCTTACACCACTTAGCAAAATGGGAATTGTGGGGATAAATTTAACATCCTAAAATCCTGACCCTTGCTCATTTATGCTTTGGCATCCTGCAGATGCAGCGAATTCACATTTGGGGTGGAAATCAAGTTAAAGTGAGCTTTAATAAGACTTGCAAAATGAGAGAGACCTAAACACAGGCACAATTAAACCTTCAAAAATATACAAGAAACAAAAAATAAACCATGCATAGTATACCAGCACATAGCATACTATTGCACATCTATAGTCTAAAAAAACATACCCATGCAGTTTTTCATCATCATAAATCCACTTTCATAGCCTTCAAAACATTCACATTCAAAGTCTCCAGGAGTATTGACACAGATGCCTTGGCCACAAAGATCAGGAGAGATGCGGCATTCATCAATATCTGTAACACAAAACACATTCATAGTATTTTCAAAGGAGTTCAGTTTTTCCTTTTCAAATCAAAGTTATGAGATACATCCATGAAGTTTACCTGTGCAATTTCTTTCTTCAGAATCAAGGGCAAATCCACTGTCACATCTACACTTAAAACTGCCAATGGTATTTCTGCATTTTCCATGTGTACAAAGACTGGGGACCATTTTACATTCATTGATATCTAAAAATGAAACAGTAAGAACATATGATGTTACACTTCATACAAAAAACAGTGCACAAAAGAACCACGCCGACATCAGAGCTCATCCTTTGTCACGATAACGACCCCTCCTTTTGGGAAAATTGTGAACCACACTACATAAACTGATACTGACTTCCACCTAAGCAACAATGTAGACACTCTGCACTGGAACTGCCAAGAGCACTTTCTGCCGTAAAATGATATTAGTCTTCCCTTCGTCCTGCAGGATCCGGTCTGCAGCTCACTGAAGTAAACAGTAAGATTTCAGTGGACAGAGGATCAGATCTACAAGGGCAAAGGGAACTTCCAAACGAACCACTCTGTCTTCTGATTTCTGAGAAAAAAACGTGACTTCCATGAGTCACAGAAAACATAACGAGCATAAATAAAAGCATATGTCACTTTTCTTTATGGATAATTAATGGCTTAGTAACTCTTTATAAAACTAAGGCTGAAAGTAACAATAGCAATTGTCATTCATGTATGTTTTCCCCTCCTTTCAGACTTCAGTGTTTAGTTTTTGGATAACTGGCTTTCTTTATAAACATATTCACATCTATTTGTACTTCTGACATCATCCAGCTTAACCCCAATGGTAAACCTGGAAAGATGGCTTTCAGCACATGATACTAGGATGTCACTGTGTGATTCCCACTTAATGCTGGCAGTTTACCAACAGTCATAACAAGACTTGGTTTACAGTAAATTAAATTCTGCTGATTTGAGCTATCACCCTGAAAACATTTTTCTCTACTTCTCCAAGTAGCTCCACAAGAAATTCCCAAAAGTATCCACCCTTCCTTGCTTGCTCCACAGTAGAATTAAAGTTATTGCATGCTGCACAGGTAACAAGGATTTCTCTTTCAATACATCCAAAGCTGACTGCTCAGTTTGTTCCAGTTCTTGTACTATGAGGTGTCAGGTTTTCAGTTATTCCATCAGCCAGAGGTGCCATTAGATGCAACACAGGAGCCGAAGTCAGGCAAAATTTAACCTCTCTAAGCAGAGACCCAAATTTAGTGTTTTGAGGTTGCAGTATTATACGGTATTTAATGGTCTGTGACACAGAGTAAATTATCTTGTGTTTTATTCTGGCATTAATTCCCATGAAATCTAATCGGATTTTCAAACATGCCTTAGGGTGAGTGAAGTCCCTGACTATGACTGAAATCTTCAAACCCACAGGGTTTGAAGGGAAGAGGGAAAAGAAAAAGTCCAAGGAAAAGCAAAAATCCCTGGAAGCCCTTCCAAAGTCCTTGGAAAAGTCCAAGGGAAGAGGAACAGAAAAAGTCCACAAGATTTGCTGGCAATGAACCACAAATGGATCACATACCTTTAGAGAAAGGTTTCCCAGTTATCTCTATCTTCGTAGAGAACCCAGATCCTCTTGGACAAAGAGCTTCAAATTCAGGCGATCCCTTCAGAGGACACTCCTCGCACTCAAAGCCCCACGCTGCCCCCACTGAACAGCAGCAAGCATCCATTCGGTGTCGGCCTGGTATTTGAGAAGTGCATTGCTCATCTTCATGCTGCAGGTAGCAACTCTCCAAGCGAATGTCTGTTGGGTAATTGATCAATATGTTGAAGAGAGAGAGAGAAAATTTAGTTTACCACAGAGGAATCCTTTGCCAGAATCTCTTCACAGGACACTTTGCTCCATGTTTTTGTGGACTCAGAGGAGCGTACCAAGCACACTGCATAATTTCTAACAGCAAAATATCAACCCTAAACTCAGAAATTAAGAGTTGAAGTAAGCTTAAAGCACTGTTCTGAAAAATGGTGCTCAACACATGAAGTAAATTTTGGATCAGAAGAGGATTTTAATCATTCCAGCTTACCGTACCTATACAAGGTCTTTTAATTACTACAAGTTATACCTTGTTCTGAGACATTTACTGTCATAAAGGGACACAGGTGCTTTGGATGGACAGCATACAAAACTTCGATATTCTGTTGCACCCTCCATTAAGGTGTACAGTGTGGCTAGAAACACCACATCCCTCCTCAGATGCCTGAGTCCCAGTC
Source organism: Cariama cristata (assembly GCF_000690535.1). Taxonomy (NCBI): domain Eukaryota; kingdom Metazoa; phylum Chordata; class Aves; order Cariamiformes; family Cariamidae; genus Cariama; species Cariama cristata. The sequence goes on from NW_009609871.1 coordinate 81,615, forward strand.
CACAATTGTCCCACCACCACTCTCCCAACCTTCACGATTTCAGTGTGGCTGTGGATGAAAAGTGCTAAGAGCACAGATGATCTGTAGGGGCTTGTCATATGAACAATCTGGAACTAAATCAATGCTATTCACCACCTAACAGATGGTGATGGGCTTTAGCTACTACCATTGGAATCTGTTCATATTCCAGTGAACTAAGTTCATGTCCCTGATTGATTCCATTTGAAAATTACTTGTGTGGACAAAAATCATTTTCCTTACTTGTATGAAAACAAGCAGTGCAAACATTGCTCACCACATAGATTTGCTCTTCCCTAGTAGACCTGTAAATGGAATTAATACCTACCAAGACATGTCCGTCCAGAAGCATCTAAAGTCATTCCATTGGGGCACTGGCAAACAAATGATCCCAAGGTATTGACACACTGCCCGTTTGTACAGACTCCAGGAAACACCTCACACTCATTTACATCTATTTCCAAACAAAATGTGAATAAAAGTAATCAGTAGCGTGCTAAACATGAACAAATCGGAAAAAAATATGAATATTCTAATGTTTGTTTTTTAGGATAAAATAAAAAATCACAGCAGTTTACATGGCCTGACAAAATTCCAAATATTTAGGATTTCCTATGCAAGTCATCCAGAACCAACTAATTACAGAAAACTGCTGATGATTAGAAACTATACATGTTGCTATTTGCCATCCCTACATATACTGAAATCAAACTGAAAACTAACAAAAAAAAGGGAGGGGCATTTAAAAATTATATCAATTTTTCATACTCACTGTGGGCCAGATTTTTGAAGCAAATGGGCAAAGAAAGACAAAGGTAAGTGCATAATGAGTTTATGCATTATTCCCATAAAATTAAGTTATGCTGTATTTTTTTCTTTTTTTTTTTTTTTTAAATTTTTGTATTTTTAATGTTTGTGTTTTATTAGGCACACCTCTGCATGTCTGGAAACCACAACACCATTTGAAATCTGGCTGTATGACCTTGTCAGCAATTAGTAACTTTACATAGATTAAAACAAACTCCTTATGACTGCACACAGAGTTTAAGTTCATTAAGTAAAGATTATATTTCTATATTTAAGTGGCAAATTTAGCACTTTTGGGTAAGGATAATTTGATTAAATGTGTTAGTTTTGCCTGAGTATATATAAATGCTCAGTAATCTAAGTGTGGAGGCCTCCCACCAGCACCCTTTGACAATGACAACTGCCTTTAGGAAAAAGCCTCCAGCACTAAATACGGCCCAAGATGAAGCATGATAATTTTTAAGACAGGAGAGGACTGTATGTATAGAGTAATCAAGAATCATGTATACAGTAATCAAGAAGTGGGTAGGTTGAACTTGCTACACCTCCAGACAAAACTCCTGGTGCAAACAGATTCTGCAGCTCTCAAACTGCATGGAGCAGAGTGGAGCACAAACGTAGGGTGGACATCAGTGGCCTCTGCCCTTGAACAGATATTATAAATAAAAGGTCCATACTGACTGGAAGGCAGGAAGTAAAACCAGTGGACTATTAGAAACCACTGAAACACAGTTCACGGCCTGTGAGCAATATTCCAGTTGACAACTCCAGGGCTCACCCGTTAACTAGAGGAACACTGCCAATTTAGTTTGCTTATTTCCTTGCACAAGGTTGATTACTCATTTTACATGGTCTGTGTATGGGAGAACTGAGTATCACCTTTTGGGAACTAAATTTACTCCTTTGCCGTGTCCTTCACTTGCCAGTAAATTTCCTAGAGATCTTCCACTGTCTTGAAAAATGCTTACATTGGTTGAAACCCAATACAGCTTCAGTATGTTAAAAGCAGGGGAAACTACTCTGAAAAATCTGGGGCTATCCAGGTCCCATTGAAATGAGAAAGATTAAAGCATGTAATAGATGTAATCCGAACTTCTGGTAAAGGAAATGCTGAAAACAGTTATGTCTACATCTTGGAAGGATAAACTTTCCATCCCAGCAGTGTTGAAAATGTTCTAAGACTTTCCTTGTGAAGAGAGATAGGTGGGGCCACTTTTTTTTTTTTTTTTCCTTTCTTTCACTTACTCCAGAAAGTGTTGTTGAGGTCAGATAAGTTATGTACAGTGGGTCTGCACCACAGACGTGCCAAGGTATTCAGTCATCATTTGGAAAGCAAAGAATATGTGTGAGGGTGTTCCTCTTTTTTTGTTGTTGGTTTTTTTTTGTTTGTTTCATTTTATGTTTTGTTAAGAGAAAAAACAATGTTTCTTTATGGAAGCTACATATGGGAGTAATTTTTTTAAAATATTTTAACTGCAGTGTCATGTCAGATGTTGTCAGTCAGGATGACCCACAGCAGTTTGAGACTCTCTGAGCTTCTGCATATTATGGAAATACGCAGTACTTTTCCAGGGGTTCAAATCTATTGAAATTAAGATGAAACAGGGTGGGTCCTTCAATTCTCACAGAATAGTATGGTCTCATCTCATACCAAGCAAAGAGCTACACATTTAAAAAATCTTTAACCTTTTCTTTAACCGAAGTTTAACTGCATCTTGATACCTATTTGTTTTTAAATAAGACAATGAAACCATGCTTTGCAAAGTGTCTGATTTCACATAATGTTGTGTGGAAGAAAGCCAAGGTTAAAAAAAAAAACACCCAAACTTTCATGTGAAATACAGTCTTTGAACATTCTTTTTCTAAAGCATAGTAATGGCTTGTCATACCACTGTATCAATAATGCCATGTTTTATAACATATATAAGATGCATACTTTGCCCAAATAGGTTACTCAGTTAACAGTATTTGAAGAGAGAGAACCATTTCCTTATACTGGTAGACACTATGTTTGCAAGTGTGTACTTTGAGATAAACTGTGAGTATGTAGGAATGTGAAACAAACTGAAACCAAACTCATCCCTGACATAACTCTAATGAAGTCAATGGAACTACACGAGGTAAGAATTTGGCATAGTGTTCTTCTATGCTAAATTAACCACTTCAATCAAAACACTGGCATTTTTACATTCAAGCCCTGATTTATGTTAAGGCAACAATAAATACCTTCACACAATGTTCCTCTTATTCTTGAATAACCCCTTTGACATATTGGGTCTGTAAAACAAACAAAAGTGAACTTTTAGAACACTACAGTCCAAAACTCACCATTAACTTATTGTGCAAAACTGATCATGTGAAATATTATATAGAGTTTATTGCTATGAGAAGGCTGGGTGCTTAGACAGTATCTCAGAATTTTTTGAAATAATAAAGAGATAAGATGAGGCAACTACATAAACTATATAGAGTATCAGCCATTATCCTCCTTTGCTTCCCATGTCTCTTAGCTAGCTAACCCAAAAGTGGTTATATGATTCCTGCTTCATTCAAATCAATTAATTCATTTAACTTGATCACAGCACATTACAGCCCTATTTACCACGGATGGATGAGGATGAATTTTGCTAAAATATACAGGATGATTTTAACTAAAGATTTGAGCAAACTAGCAGCTTTCAGCATACAGAAATAACAACCACACACATTTCTGCATTCATCAGCTCATCCCTGGGTTCCCAGTTCATCCCACAGTTCAGTCTAATTATCAAGTGAATACGCAGAGACCTCAACCTGTTTCTTGATCAACTGTATGATTCTCTAGGTCACCAGTTAATCTACAGAGTATAAAAAATAACAAGGGCTACTCCCTCTCCTCCCTCCATTACCACACCAAAGATCCATTTGTTGCAAATATTTTCTTGGGAGCTCTGGGGAACATGCATCTATTGCTACATCGTTAGGAACTCAAGATCACTAATTATGACAAAGTATGCTAAAGTAATGCTGCAAGTTACAGTCTGTAGGTGTGGTCCCTTCCCTTCAGAATTTAAACTTGTAAAATGTTTACTATAAAACCCAGAGCTAGAACCTTCTATAGCTACATGCTACCTCTCAAATACTATGACTTCTTTTTTTCAGACTGAATAAGGAATGAGTGCTTGATAATAGAACAAGTAAATTTATTTGTCTAGCCTATGCCCAAACTTCTACAACAATAATCTGGATCAACCTCAGAATAGGAAAAATCCTAGGTTCATGAGGAAAATGAACAGTGTTACCTCGTTCACATGGTGTACATGGGCTTCCCCAAGCAGCACCTAATGAGGAACAGCACTGGGACTTCAGAGTTGCTCCATTGATATTTATTTCACATCTGCCATCCACTATATTCTGCCAACAGGTACCCTTAACAGTTTCTGTTTGGAAAAAAAAAACAATGTATTGTCATGCAGATTGTTTAGCATTATACATTAATATATTTGCAAACACACTTGAATTTAACCATGAAAAAGAATCATCCTTTCATTACAATTTACCACATCAGAGATTAATTTATTTTAAAAGCCCTTAATTTATCCTTCTCTATGCTGGACTATAGCCTGAAATCATTCCAGCACACAGCCCTTGCAAATCCTAGTTTATGCTTATTGATCTTAACAGGGAATATCTTAACACCATTCAAGATTTGACTCATATTTATTACGACTCAGATTAGAGGCACATGCAGAAGAATGGGATAGATATGAACTCCTTCTAGATCTTCCATTAATCTATTAGATCCCCCAATCTGGATATTTGATCTTCCCATATAAGGAGTGGCAGGGGATCGCTAAGGATCAGACAGAGCTATAGTTCCACAGTTTTCCTCACTGACTAGGCAACAGCTACAAATTACTGTCCCTTCAAAACAGGTAAGGGAAGAAATTATGAGTCCACAGAATATCTGAGTCACAGCACTGTCCATGGCTGCTCTTGAGCTGGTCTGGACTGTGCACAACTTGCTCATCTCCATCTCAAACAGAAAACTGGCCTTTTAAAGAGCAGATCTTAACAAGAACATGTTCACTCCTCTTGCAAGAGGAATTAAGTGCGTGAGCATAGTCCTGAAGAAGTAGTCTTAGCATTTCTGTATTTGTTACAAAAAATTTCAGCTCTCTTTCACATTTGACACCATGCTCTCAAGTGCTAGTCACACTTATGTACCCACAGTAATGATGAAAAGAAACACTTTCTTAACATTGTTTCTGTAACATTTTCCATGAGATTTATCGACACAACTTATTTCAAATATTTTCTAAACCTGGTGTACAATGTTTGTATGTCACTGGACATTTTCAGCCAGCAAACATAAAATCTTCAGAAGAATATATACCTATGCAGATGGTTCTGGTTGTATCCAAAGTACTTTCAGGAGAACATTCACAAGCAAAAGAGCCTGGTGTGTTTTTGCACACTCCATTAACGCAGGGGTTAGATTCGCACTCATCAATATCTAGAAGAGAAACATTGCCATTAGTGCCAGGACGCATTAAGAAAAATACACATGGCCTTTTTCAGCTTAGGGAAAAATGGAAAAAGCTTTCCTCATGACCAGTTTTCCTGATATTCTGTTTTTCTATTACGAAACTCTTCACAATAGACTAATGATCTATGCGTCCTAAAGACACACTAACATGTTAGAACATTAAAGCACTGAACTTGGAAGCAGCATCTCATTTTTCAGTGATATCCAGCTATCACCTTGCTTTGTGGTGATGGACTGTGTTGTTTAAATCATCTGATACACGAGGACTCTGGCTCTAAAAGGGTTCAAACTAGGAGCTGTCTGGCTCCATTCTCCACACAAGGTAACAGATTTGTAAAACTTGGTTCTTCTCAAGTTCTTCTCACTCTTGGCGAAGTGTGGGCCTACTGGTAGTAGTCAATAAAGGGAGTGCTAGTACAGACCTAATACAGGCTATTCCAAGACATCATCTAATGCTTTCATTTTGGCCTTGTCTCTCCTCATTCCTCTATCTCCCCATAGAATTTCTTTATGGTTTTTTTTAGTTCTACACATTATATCCTCATCAAGGCTCAAAGTATTTCTGGCACAATCTAAAAACAATCCAAATGAATAAAACTAGGATGAAATGGAGTGTTACCAATTACCTTCACATGTCTTTAGGTCAGGAGTGTATACAAATCCCTTTGGACAGGTGCAGGTGAAACTTCCAGGGGTATTTCTGCATTGTCCATTGTCACAAAGCAGCATGTTCAGTGCACATTCATCGATGTCTATAATGAAAATCAAGAACTTTTTAAGAAAGAAAACATTTCTGGAACAGAATTCAGGACAGAATTTCCCTCCCAACAGCTACATTTCATTAGATTTTGTGTATGTGGAGAGAAGAGAGACAAAGGGGGAAGAGAGAGAGAATACACACGACTTACACTGTTTTTCAAAGACACTAAAAAGATTTCTAGATACTTTTAGTAGACAACAATCTTGGAATTATTTCAAATGGAAATGGCCATTCCAAATAGACTAACACTAAAGATCTCACTTACTGTACCTTTCTTCTTCATCAAAACTATCATTAAAATAATGGAAACAATAGTTATATGAATTCAAACCACACAAATATTACCTAGAGAAAAATTAACATTCTAATTTTGTTTTTTTCTATAGGGAAAAATAATAAGAAAAAAAATAATCCATCCTTCTCTGTGTATTTTTGTTGACTTTTTCCTGAGCTTTATTCTTTAGCAGGCTGCTTTGCTTTTATAAGAGCTCATACTTCCTTTCTACACACATTCATAATACGTGACAGTCACACCATGGTTCAGTCTAAAGCTGGGAATCACACTTTATTCTTGCCTATATTGTGGAAGAGGTTTACACAGTCTCTGACTCCCTGCACAGCAGCCCCCCACAGTTATGAAAGAAATGAAGAGAGGATTGGTTTGGAAAGGTTTGCTGGTCATCCTGGTCTTTAAATCACCATTTTTTCCACGCTGGCCCTGAACTGTCTTAGATGTTATGGCTAACAAGGCCAATGTAAGCCTACACTTGCTTCAGAGGTGAAAAATTTAGATAGAAATGCTAATGCTAAATTTCAAGAGCCCTTAGGAAATCTTTGGAAGAGCTGTGGTCATGAGAGAGATGTTGCATGAAGGTGGCAATGGGCCATGAATGGCAGGTGAAGACCAGGAGAGACCCTGAGAGCAGAGAGAAACAATTGGCTAAGTCAGAGAGGCCTCAGAAAGTGTTGAGAGAAGTTGGGAAGGCTCAGAGTGTCAGTGTAGCAGCTGGGAACAGCAAAAGTGCTAGGAAAAGCAGGGAGATTTGCAGAATAAAACAGACCATGTGGGAAGCTTCACAGGAGTTCAGAAAAATTGAGAGAGGGCCAGGTAGAACATTATGGAAGAATGGGAAACAGCTGTGATGGAGCATGGATGTGGGCTGCAACAGGGTGGGCTGGGGAGCAGCTGGAAAACTCACAGATGTATGCGGAGAAGAGAAGGGATGCCATAAGCTACGGGCAGACACTGAAATGGGACATGGATAATTAAAGCCAAAGAAGCAAATGGGAAAACGAGATGAATTACAGCGTGACTTTTATCAAAGATAGATCAACTCTTGTTTTTTTAAAAATAAGATAGTGGATAGTTTATAGACTGGGATATCACAGATGAATTAAGCTATTTAGGTTTAAGTAGAGAATACAGAAGCCAAATAAAATTATTATGTAAGCTGGAGGTAACAGGAGGGAATTTAAGAACTTTAAGGTGGTTCCAGACCCAGATGAAGGAGAAATTACAGTAGGGTATATTAAAAAGGGGAGTAATCACGATGGAGAGAGGATATTAGCAATGCCTTTCAAGGATCAGTCTTGGGACTGGTCCTATAAAATATTCATTGCAATGTGGAAATAAAAACTGTGAACAACACTAAGCTGGAAGTCATTACCAATACAGAGAATCACGCAAGAGTAAATTAATCTTGACAATGTGAATGAGAGAAAAAAGATGAAATATAATCACCAATGTTCAAAACCTTGCAATTAGGGACCAATAACAATAACATGCTATAAACCAGAACTCATCAGTTGAAGGCTATCGAGAAAACTCTGGATCTAACTCCCATTTAGAGGTCAACTTTGATCTCAAAGTATAACATGTATTTGAGAAAAGACTAACGCACTCTAGAATCAGTTTAGGCAGGATATTCCTAGGGTAATGGAGAATTGCTGGCACCACTATACAAGGCACTGGTCAGACCTCATCAGAACACTGTATACTGGTCAGATCAGTCATGTTCAAGAGAAGGCTGCAGCCTCTGCTTTTATGAAAAGACTGAAAGTGTGGATTTGGATAGTTTAGCCAACCGAGTTTGAGAAACGATATGATGATTCTTTATAAATACTTTGGGGATAAATGCTGACATGGTGCTAAGTCAAAGGATAGCATTAGTACAACATCAACTGGCAATAAAATGGTCACAAATAAATTTTAACAGGAAACCAGAAGAAACTTCTAATCAGTTGTGCAAAAGAAGTCTGCAACAACGCATTGATGCAGGAGTGGAAGAAAGGGAACTAAAGGGTTTTAAGTTATGGCTTTCAATGGGACCGTGTAATGGAACAAGAGAATTCCCAGAATTAAAATTTGTAACAGGAGGCATCTGCAGACATCTGATGGATTTTTTTACATCCCAGATAGTGTGAGAAGAGGCTGGACTGCTACTGATTTGAATTCTTTTTATCCCATGCCACAATGCTTCTACTGGTCATCTCTAAGGAGCAAGAAGAACTTATTTTGCCTTTTCTGTGATGAAAAAATTGGCTTTAGATTTTTTTCACTTGTACAGCACAGGAAATCAGCCCTAGCCAGAGACACCATGCCACCAGATTCTGCTGGTGCTTCCAATGACAATAAATTTTGCTGTGTCTGGCCAGTACACTTAACACAGTTAAACCAATAGCCCTGTCCAAAAGTTGAAAGGGAATTTTCTCCAAAGTCAGAGTTGGGAGAAACCATGTAAGCCTTCTGTAGCATATGGGATGCTTATCTTCTTATGATCAGTTGGGAGTTTTACTTAAATCACCTGCTCTTGGAGGCACCTAGCACACTGGTGATCCTAGAGTCCTCCTGTGGTGCACTGTAATTGCAGGATCTGGCTTCTTTTGATTTTGAGAAACATTGGTACTGCAGAGTGCATGTTCAGTGGACTTAACTGAACTGGATGTTTATGGCCTGGTTGCCAGTGATTTGGGTCACTGATGGCAATGGTCCCTTACAGCCCCACAGAGGAGGATTTTATAAGCATTGCAAGGCACTGAAATTAAAACAAGAGTTCAGCAGAAACAATGAGAAATATCACCAGAGCAGCTGGTGGATCTGATGAAACACTAAAAAAAAAGGTGAAAGAGGATAAAAACAAGCATCAAACTTCAAAATGAAAAATGGGACATTTCATACCAATGCAGTTTTTCCCAGTTGAATCTACTTCATATCCAGGGTTACAAAGACATTTGTACGTTCCATGCAGATTCTCACACCTTCCATTTGGACAGAGATCGGTATCCAGTAAGCACTCATTAATATCTACATAAAGGTAAAAAACCAAAAACATAAAGACAGAGTCAATTGTTATGGGGTTGTAGGGGTTAATTCTCCAAACTAGAAAAATATATATTTTCACTATCACTAACGTTGGCTGCTCCATATTTATAATCGTGTAGTTCTGGTTAGGGAATTCACACCTAAATATTCACACTCAAGAGAAAAAAGCATCCTTTTCACACTGATTTGTGACCATCTCTAGCCCACAGACATTTAAGAGACTTGCAACTGTAGATAAGAACTGGGATATTAAACTGGGGTCTTACATTTAGAGAGGCACATGTACTAATATCCCCTGTACAGAATCATAGAATCATTATGGTTGGAAGAGACCTCAAAGATCATCAAGTCCAACCGTATACCCGATGCCACCATGCCTGCTAAACCCACTAAACCATGTCTCGAAGTGCCACATCTAAGTTTTTTGAACACCTCCAGGGACGGTGAGTCCACCACCTCCCTGGGGAGCCCGTTCCAATGCCTAACGACTCTTACAGTGAAGAAGTTCTTCCTAATATCCAACCGGAACCTCACCTGGTGCAACGTGAGACCATTTTCTCTTGTCCTATCACTA
>NW_009609872.1:0-24299 GCF_000690535.1 Cariama cristata
CCGGCCCAGCCTTAAACGGTGACAGTTCCTATTGACTCACGTGAGTTGTCCCCTAACCACTAGATGATACCACTCCTTTTATCTTAAGATACTGTCTGGGCAGTAAGAATATAAAATATTCAGAAGCTGTGGTTATTTAAGACTTGGATTTTTTAGGTTGCCTCTGGTTTGTGAATATCCAATTTGAAGAGATAAGAAAAATAGCAGCTAACTTTATTAAAAGCAAAATTCATCTCAGTCTAACTGATACAATACTAGCAAGCCTGAGAAGGAGAAGCAAAACTAAAGATGACTCGGTGTCAGAGACTCACCCTCAGACAGATGTCCCAGGACAGTATTGAGTGACAGCCAACAAAACCCAAGATGCACCATGATCCTGACTAGGATTGTTTGTAAGAAGGTACCCCTCTGTGGGCGAACACTGAAAGAATTGGGCCCAGAAGTGGCAATTGGATGAGATGGAAGAGCATATTCCTCACTCCTGCCAATACCTAAATTACAGCATACGAGAATGCTGCCAGTGTGTCTTGTTTTCTTAAATCCATTCCATGTCTCCAGTGGGGTAAACCTTGCTAAAGTTGTGTATGACAGACTTTTAGTTTGCTTTGGAAAAAAAAATAAATCAAGCAGACCAGTAAAACAGAACAGATACTCTCAGGGAATCCTTAAAAATTAAGATGGCCTTCCATGACTGCAAAGCACATTTTGAGCTGAATAATATGAGGATTAAACAACCCAAAATGTAGCTGGTTTCACAGGAAGTCTAATTTAATAATGAAGTGTTCTCACATAATTTAGGCTTTTCAGATGGCTGTGAAACACAGAGGTGTGGTACGTGCTAAATGAATTTATGTTCTCAAGAAATGGTTGCAGTGAACATTTAGTTGTTGTGTAGAGCAGCAATATGGTGCTGGACCCTGCATTTATATAAAAATGATATCCTTATAACACTCCAAACAAAACAACTGCTTTTACTATTTCTTCTTTCACCATAAGATTAACACAGAATCTCTCACTTCTTGGTCTTGGTTTGAAAACCAGATTTGTGATTGCAGGATTCATTACAGAATGGTTGAGGTTGGCAGGGACCTCAGGAGATCTTCTGGTCCAGCTCCCCTGCTCAGTCAGGGGCGGTCAGAGCAGGTTGCCCAGCACCATGTCCAGTTGGGTTTTGAATATCTCCGTGGATGGAGACTCCACAACTAAAGCTAGTCTGAGCAGTGGCAGCTGCTGAAGGTGCCCAGGAAAAACATTGTGGGTCTGAGGCAGAGGTGTTAGCAGGCAGCTAATGGAGGAAGACTGCCTAAGGCCAGTAACGTCTATGTCAAAGTATTTTGCCTTGGCTCTCCAATTCCTATCCACTAGTTTAAGAGAGACCTTCATATAGGAAGATAATCTTTTCCCAGGTTTTCAGCAGGTTGTTATACATACATCAGAAATAAATTATTATCTCATCTGAGAATCCCAATGGAGTAACTGGGACTTCAGGAAATCAGAGACTCCACTTTCCTCCTTCTCTCCTTACCCTGCGGGTCTTTCTATTACACATCCCATTCCTTGCAAAAGTGCAAAGCCTTGGAGGAAATTTGATGAGAAGGTATTTTACCAGGAGACTTTCTGTATATTTTACATTCAGTAGAACAGAAAATCAGGGTCAATTTAGAGAGGATTTGACTGATACTGCTTACAATCAAAGCCAAAGCTAGACAGCAGAGACCAGGCACCTGAGAGGCAACCCAAATTTAGCATCATTTGATTTAAACTTCATAGGACATTGCAAGTCTGGGCACATTTTTTTCCCAGTGTCATACACTGACTCCATCAGGGTCAAACAAATAAAACTTTATTTGAAAATTCCTTACTTGTCTACTTCTGTTTGCCTTAGTGCAAAATTGATGTGACAGAGATTTCTGAAAACCCTTTCTTCCTGCAGGGATTAATTCTGGTGGGACTTTGTGTGTTAGGGTTTTTTATAATCTCTGCTGGCTGTGAAAAAGGACTATAGCACCTATGGAAATGATCATGCCGTTTGCTTCTGTAGTTGCTGTCAGTTTTCAGTGAACATAGAAAGACAAAAGTACCATAGGCTGAAACTGGAGCATGATGGGAGAGCTCAGGGTTGGATTTTTATTTTCTTTAAAAAACCCCACATTTCTACAATTTTTGCTTCTCTACCACCTTCATTCTTTTAGGCCAAGCAAGAGATGGGGGACCTAGGAGATGAATGGAGAGTGTACAACAAGAATCGATCTGTAACTCTTGAGCCTGACTTATGAAGGGATTATACCCGGAATGTCACTCCTAGCTGTACCCTGAAGTGGCATTTGAATGCATGTTGCAAGAGGCAGCCGTACACATCAATGAGGAGGGATGGAGAGGTTGGCTCCACCTGCCCGTACTGGCATGGCCATTCAGAAAGGCTCTCGGCAGTGGTGAGCGTGTTTTCACTCTGCTGCCAAGCCTCCTGGCTTGTTTGGGTGCATGTGCCCTGCTGACCAGTAAATGTTAGCTGAATTAGCTGAAATGATTTATTAACCATGGAAAGGGAGGAAGATATTTTATGTTCACTGCACCAATCAGAATCTCTTTTAATGTAACACTGGCTTATGGCAGATATAAATCTTTAAAAACTCTCAGCATCTTTTATGAACAGAATGAATACTTATATGCAAATATCAGCTGTTCTTCTGAAGTCACTTACATTTATGAAACGCCTGTAAATTTCCTGAAGGTTTGCAGCACCAGGACACAACAATAAGCCACCAGCAGTTTTCATAGCAGCGATCACTATTTTTGAGACAAGTATGAGACCTCTTTTGGAAGATGCTTTATGCTTTCCCGTACTTTAAGATTTTTACTCTTGCTTCAAAGATCACCTAAGAGCTTCCTAGGGCTGGTATTTGAAATCTTGTTTGCCACTTGGTAAAGGCAGAAGAAAATAAGCAACAGTAGGTAACACTTGGCCACTTCTATTAACCAGTGTAACATGGAGGACAGTCTTCAGTGGAAGGTACATAGTGATATATTTACTACGTGGTACCTTTAAACCTAAGGACTGATCTTGTGATTCCTTACATGGAATGTAATACATAGGCACTTAAACTTCCTCTGCTCCTGTGACTTCCATGTGCTTCTTCAGGACTGCCACATCCCTGTCCCTACAATTTTGCTCTGATCTTTATGGAAATGACTGAATTGTTAAGATGTAAGGTTCTTACGGGAGTAGCCACAAGGGAACATTGGCTGTACTGGAGCTGACAGGAAATTTGTTATTGACAACAGTGAGGACAGGCTTTTACCATCTCTCAAGACAAATATGCTAGTGGGAATTAACACTTCATTTGGGACTTCCAAGAGTGTATCTTAAATTGCAATGGCTTTGAGGGGGTAAAAAAATCAGTGCTGTAACTCTTAATGCATCCAGGTACATCTAAATTTCCCCTGGGGATGGGATGACTTAACTGTCATTTCAAGTTTTACATTCTTCCTTTAAATCAGCTATTTCATTTAAATAAAAAGGTTCTATATTCTGGGGTGGAAATGCAGCTGCTTCAAGTAGCCCTACAGCATGTTGATTTATTACTGACTATATACTCCTTCAAGGAGAATATTCCTTAAGAAGACATTCTACACCCAGTTCCATATTTCTTGCTACATAGCACTTTATATTATCTTACCATATCTGCATCCATGAAATTTGGGAGGAAAAAATGAAAAATAAGGTAATTACGTATTTGGATAAATACATTTGTAGGATTTAATGCTTTGTGTTCACATGAATAAGCTACTCTGCTATCTGCTATTAGAGATGTTAAGAGAAAAGTTATCTATCTGAAAAGCATCTTTTCCACATAAATTGAGAAATGAAAAGATTTTCAAGTTTCCAATTCTACATTTCTGAAACTGTTTCTAACTGTCAGCATAACTAGGCTTAGAGTATACCTTTAAAAAAAACCAAAACACAGAATTCTGAAGGGAAAACTATCTCTTTTTGCTGAAAGTCTTTACATTTGCTTTTTAAGTGATGAAGAAAACTCTTCCAGTTGCATTTTTTATATTAAATTTAAAAATGAAGGCTATAATGTTATATAACTTTGTATGATCATGACTTAAAAAGGATTATTATGCAGTAAAATTGGATGAACTCTCCTGAGGTTGGTGAGCATAGGTTTTCACTAGCTTTAATACAGGTTTTGTTCATGCACGAGCTGCACTTTTAGATTCCAGCAAGCACTCACACACACAGGAAAACCTGTCTTTGTATTGGAACAAGTGTAAGTGCCGTACCTGTAGCTCGCATTAATTTTTAAGGAAGTGTCTGTCCTAACAGTTCTAGTGCTGTTAATCTGCAGTCAAAACCTTACTGAACTCAGCTATAATAGTAAATCAGAAATGGATGGTGGTGGTGGAGTATGGCTCTCTGAAGAGAAGAAAGAAGTTTTCTAAGCTTAGATATTTATACAATCGACGTTGCTATGATGGAAACAAGGTTGATGCTTTTTTATTTCAAATCATAAGTGTATTTTGCTCAAAAAGATTCAGCTATGCTGAAGCAATTGTTGCACAGACTCATAAACTTCTACAGGGTTTGGCCATCAGGAAAGGACCATGAACCACAGGATATTGAGTATGAGTTAGATATGGATTGTTGGGACCAACAGGCATCTAAATAAATACCTGAAGCTGAACAATGCTAATACTCCCTAAAAAATAATGTTCCTTAACAGACTGTACTACTCAAAATGAAGGTATGGGTTGGGGTACTGACCATCTGATTGCTACTTTGTGCAGGACACCACCACTGTGACTCCTAGTACTGCTGAGAACCAGCAGAAAGAGACTGAATTAGAAGGAAAATCCACTTGTCCTTCTTGGACACCACTTCTTTCCTTGTCTCTGGTTTTGAAGGGAATACTGTGTGCAAAAGAAATGGGGAGGCATGGCTGATGACCGGCTGTGATTTCTCACAATAAGTGGACATGCAATTCATTGCTGGTTCCCATTTTTCCCCTGGGATAAGAATTCATGCAGTTAAAAAAATGACAGGACATTTCTCCAACAGGGCACTTTGAAATTAATGAAATTCATGCTCATGTATAATAAGAAAAGGTAAAATGGGATACAGGACATTAACAACTTCATCAGTTCAGTGAAATTAGGGAGCCATCCTTACTACTGCACATGAGCACAATGTAGTCTACTTCCAACAGCGACCTTAGAGAAAGGTCATACTTTACATAAACAGCAAGACTTTTTCAGTACTGTATAGTTACTAGGCCTCACTTGGGTTGCGCATATGTCTATACAATATGATCTGGGATGTACTAATTGTTACTGCAGGATCAATATTAAAAAAAGAATCCATTCCCTGCTCACAGCAATGTCTATTTTGGCTTAAAAGCAGCTGAATGGTAGGAAAGAAACAAACTTAAACACACCTTAGATACCTGTCTGCTCTTAAATGACACTTTAAGCTGCCATTTTTAATTAACAATCTCACTAAATCAGTCTTTTCAGTACTTTCACCTGGAGACTTGATTTTAAAATCATAAAATCTCCCTGCAAAAGTGTGCTGTTAGAATATGGTCAGGCCATTTCTAAGATAAAATGTTGTTATACCAGTGTGCTAAGATGCAATTTTCTCCTTTTATTGCCCAAATAGGAAAAAAAGAATAAAAGAAAAAGAAAAAAAAATTAAAAAAGATAAATGAGATACAGATGCCAAACAAAATGTGGCTCTAATCGGATATTTCTGTAACAAAATGTATTCTAGTGCAGTATATATTGAATCATGGTATTTTAGGATAAATATTGGAAATATTTTATACATAGTGCTAATAAAATATGATGCACTGAAATAAAAGTTTTTTATTGCTGTGAACGCAAGCCAAATACTGCCAGTCAAACATGTTGAATAGGGCAGACTGGTTACAAATGCTCCTTCTATACAGATCTTTAACAAATAAAACTTCTCCCTACATAGTGTGACAGCCTAGTTTTTAAGCTTACTTGGTGCTGTCAGTTGAATCACTGCTAAGTACGAACTGTCAAGTCTAGCAGAGAAGTGTAAGACTGTATAGTTGTTACCTGGTTTCATTTGTTATAGACTAGTCACTATCAGTCCCATACATCACTTTTTCCAATTGCGTAGGGGAAGGAATCCCTGTGTTTACAGAAATTCAGAAGAATGTAAAATAACATTCCTCCTCTTTCGTACACAGCTTATGTGATTTGCTTTTCATAGTATGGATCCTATTATATCCCTTACAATAAACTATTTTAATGGGTAGCTTTTTTCCCAGTTACTTAAAAGGGCACATGCAAAGCAAGTTAGTGCTTTTGTAAAATGAGATGGGTAATTTTAGAAGAGGCTGCTGCTTGTAATTTATTGCTATTGTACAATTCTTATTTTTAGAAGACATCTCAGATAATAAATCCTCATTTACATTCATAACCTCTGTCTCTGGATTTGAAGAAGCATCTTAATCTCAACAGGAGTTGAGATGATAACGAGTGTCTGTCTCGGACCTCTGCGTTACACTTGCTTGTCCCCAAGTTCTGATCAGTGTAATTTTGCCAGAGCTGAGAAAAGTGCCTTGCCTTCCCTCCCATCGCTGTCGCTAAGCAGGGCGAATGGCAGGAGGTGTTAATTGTGTTACAGGTCAGAAGTCAGCTGGGTCACTAGCAGAACATTTTGATGCACTCTGGGAAAACCTATGGAGCAGAAACTCCAGTAGGAAGGCTTCCAGGTGCCCTAGATTGCAAACAGTGATTGAGACTGTTTTCAGAAAACGCTACGTAATTCAGAAAAGAAACATGCATTGTAAATTGTGGAGGACTTGGACCACAGAGAGGCAGTCGTGAAAATTTAATTTGCCTTCCACATGCAGCAGAGAAACCTCCTGTTATATGTATGATTAAGAAGCTGGACAGGTTATTAATTAACCGGATACTTAACTCTAACCAGATCTTATATGATTTTATCATACGGAGCAGTGACAGAAACCCCTCAGAGCCCTGCATGCTATGTCCTGCAAGTTCATTTTGTTTCATTTGATTTCTGTAGCTGTTTCCTTTCATACTGAGAGAAAAACACAAGAAATGTTGAAATGGCTCAGTGGCCTGACTTAATATTAAGGCAGTTCTTTTTATGTAGCACATCATTCTCTCTGTTTGCTTCCAGAGGAAATACCAGACCATGTCCTCCTGACAGGGAGCAGCAGCTCCTCTGGACATGGCACTGACACGAGCTGTGCTCAGACAAAGAGATGGTCCTGGTGATTTCACAGGCATTTTCCATCCACAGCTTTCTGTCCCATCTGGGCCTTGATATTTATTGTATCATTGCCAGAACCTTGACAGAAAGAGAAGCAGCTCCACTGACACAGTAGATGAGAAGATTGTCCTGAAATATTTTAGCACAACTACTCATGTTGAAAAGAACTAGGAATGGTGGATGCACTTTTCTGACCATAAACACACATTTCCTGATAGACTATGGATGCACTGCTGTACAAGTTGTAAAAAAATGCTCATGCTGAAACACTAGCTTTCCAGTAGCTGCTATAAAACCTTAACTGCAAACAGAGGAAAGAACATAATACTAAATACAATCATAAAAGGCATAGATGAGGACTGGTAGCAGCCTGAAGACTCAGACTAAAAGGTGGGGTAAAACGATTGCCCAGGGATGGACCACTTCTCACCTTTTTACATGTACGAAGCCGCAAAATGTAGGTACCGTGAACTCATCAACCTCTGTGAGCAGGTTTTATAATGCAAAAACTCCGAGGCTATGAGCTAAAGCAGTGCTCCCTGGCAAGGCCACAGTAAGACCATATAGGGTATGCAGGATGTATCCTTACTAGCCTTGCCCAAATTCTGAGCCAGGCCTGAGGATCAAGGGCAAGAGCAGTTACATATGCTACCTAAAATGGGAAAATTATCACGGCATGAAGCTGGGTAGCTGATCATCTCCCAAATGGGTAAAGAAGTAATCTATAGCAGACAAGAGCTTGAAGGGGTCATGAATTCTGTCGGAAGATTTGAAATGACATGTACTGATTCCTATATCATCTTCTGGAACACTGGGAGAATAAAAATGGACTACATCAACAGCACTCCTGTAAATCATAAACAGGACAATCTCCTTAAAGGAAAATCTACTGAATTTCCTTGGGATAAACTCCTGATAATCATAAGGAGTTATAAAACATTTTGTTCCTCTGCTCATGTCTTTCCAAGTCTTAGTCAGACAGGCAGCTTTAAAAACAGAAATATAAATCATTATAATCAAAGTAGGGAGTAATATTATATTTTAATGGTAAAATAATATCAAGACTGCAATAAATTATACAAAAACAGCATTAGAAAACCTATCTAACATGTTGAATTATTATCTGAGGTGAAGTTAGAGAGTTATAAGTTCATAAATAATAACGAAGCTTCTGTTGGCAACATAAGTAATGTTTAAACTGTAGAGTTTAAACTCAGTTTTTACTGAACAAGAGCTTAAAAGGAAGAAAGACAAAGTGGAGAGGGCACAGCCTGAGATAAAGCAGCTGTTATCATCCATGGGCTCTGTAGGGAATGGCAGAGTCCCCTACAACTGAAATACAAGTTAACAGGCAAGTGGTGCAAGCCCTGAGCCATCGATAATACCACCTCTAAACAAAACAACCTAGGGAAACCTCTGAGTTCTGGAAGATCTGGTAAAACAACAACGAAAGTGAACTTGCATTTGAAAACAAGCTCCCATTTCCCTTTGCATGTGACCCCAAAGAATCTGACATGTCATGGATATGTTAATTCACAGCAGCTAAGGTACAAATGGCACCTCTTCAGAGCAGTTTGATGAAAATTTAATGGCACATCTGAAGCCCTAACCATGAGAAAAGGCCAAGCATGACCCAAGCTATGCACTCCTGTAAGCTGATGTTGCTGGGTCAAAACAGCATGTGCTGCAAATACCAGCTGGTCTCTGAGGGCTCCCACTACACCTGAGCGGGCGATCCATCACCTAGCTTGCTCCCTGACATTGAAATACTGGTGGGAAAACTCTGGCAGTGCAAGACCAAGGCTTGTAATGCCACCTTTAACCCATGTGATTTTGAACTGATGTTCCCACCTGTCCCAAGGGACACTGCAAACTGCCAAAGCATGGGACTGTGCTTTCCCTGCACCGCTCCCAGCTGTCACCGAAGGAAGGCTCTCCTCTCCTCCCTCCTGTATGACTCTGACGACTGAGACAAATACACTTGGGAAAGCTAAATAATCCTGTGGAAGTCTTATCTGGGTATCAGCACCATGCTTATGTTTTACTAATAATCTTCAGGTAAAATATGCCTATAGCTTGCTGAGCTTCTTGAGCTGGTAAGTGGTCATGAAAGAAAATCTGAATAGAAAACGTGCTGTACTACTGAACACAGATCTGTTTCTAATGAAAAACAAAGCCAAAAGAGTGCTCAGATAAAGCAAACAGGCTTCCCCTGGCTGGAAAATCGAGACCTAGCTCAAACTGGTAGGCCTTCACAAGACAGCAAACCTCACATCTACAATCACTTTTGCTACTTCATCTCCACAATAGTTTTAACAAGGGGTTTCAAAACATGATGGATGAAAATCTTACCCTGCTGAACCCGTGCCAAAACTCCCTGGGTTCCAATGTATGGAGTTACATACATGATGATCTCTGTGTGTGTGTGTGTGTGTATCTATTGATCTATATCTATATCTAATATTTTTCAATACAAGTGAATTAAATCTTGTCATGCTCTGGGCAGGTGAGTAGGATTAAGCCCATACTATTTATAGCCCGTGCAATTTCAAGAGAAATTATATGACTTGTTGAGGGCTATCCTTCCTGCTTTTTGTAGAAAACAGCTTGAAATTTAGAGTATTTGTTTTCTCAGGTTGTTGGAGCTTGGGCAAGGTTCATCAGTCTATCAAAACCTCTTCTAATTCTCCACCATTCTTTACCTGAATTTTGAATACTCAACCATGCATTCATGGATGCAGACTAGAAAAGTTTTTATCCTGTAAGCAAAAATTTACACTTCCCAGCTTCTCAAACTCCATGGATTTCCCCTCTAAAAGGGAAATAATTTTTAGGGAATCTTTGGTTCAGGTTTAATTTGGAAAAGGCTGGACAGACTTCGAAACACATTGTTAAAAGTTAGCAACCTTGATACGTGTCTTCAGATGCTATGAAAGAGGAGAGTTCATCCTCCTGATAAGCGGTCTTTTTAAAAATAAACACCAAGCAGTGGGGAAGTTACTGTTGCATTTAAATTACCTATTTATTTAAAATAACCTTCAAGACCTGATATTTACTTTTGCTTGAATATAATTTATCATGAGAAAGAAAGTTGGATGGGTAGTGAGAATACATGGACATTTAGCTATTTTTCCTATTTATTAGTGTAAATATTTTTATTATCATCTGCTTTGTTGACTAGCAGCTTGCCATGAAGGAGGAAGCCACAGAGTATTTTATTATGCAAAAAGACAAGAAAGCTTACACTGGATTTCTGACCTCAAATCTGTCTTTTGTCAATAACACTGACAGCATTTTATCTTTGCAGAGCTGAACACTATCTGCCAAAAGAAAAGCTCCTTAAATAAAACAACTGAATATAACCATTTTTACCTCAGCCAGCTGTGAGCTGTTGCAACAATCCTTGCAATTAATGATGATACCACGCAGCAGCGACTCACAGGGATTGCTCTGATATTTGTGATGGGTTCATATTTTCCGATGGAAGTGTCCTGTGCTTTGGCAGAAAGCTTCCCACCAGAGCACCACCAGGTGCTGGAAACCTTTTACCCTGGTTTTTAAGCATGACTTTGTTTATAGGGTGTCTGGAGTAAAGGTACAAAAATGAGATAGGCTGAAGGAGGTGGAGGGTGAGGGTGCCAAAGATGGAAGTGGAGGCACCAGCCATATGGAGGGCACAGCTGGAATTTTCCAGTCCTTCTTTGTCACACTTGAAAATTATTTGGGAATCTGCTCTGTGGTCCAACTACTTTTTCTTTTCTGTTTTGTTCTGTTCTTGTTTTATACACGTTCAAAGCTACTTCTCCATGACACAGGTTTTGTTAGTTCAACAGCTTTATGCTATCTCCTCTGCTCAAGAGTACGCTGCGAGAGGTGTGGGAGCTCTGAGACTGCTGGTAACTCTGAAAAAATGTGATGTTTATCCCTGGGGCACCAGTGGGGTATGACCTGAGTTCTCTGCAGCTAGAGCAGTGTTTGAGGAGGACTTCCCCAAGCAGGTTGATGCTGATGATGACTGACTGCATGTTGGCACTTTGAGGTGAAGGGTGGAGAATGAGGATTTACGAGAGGTGGATGCTGTTGCAGGCAATCAGTATCAGCTGCCCTTGCTTTTTATCTCACATACTCCCAAGATGTACACATTTGCAGTCAATATTCCCCAGATTTTGTTTGGGTAAAGGAAAGCAGGAAGGACTTGAAACTTTCCTCCTGTGGACATTATTCAAGTTTCTGCGTTCTCTTCAGAATTTAGGCGTTGCTAAATACAAATAAAGCCTTTGGAGACAGTGAGCACAGTTCTGTCCCTTCAAAATATACAGAAGTCTGGGGACTCAGAGCAGCATCTGAATCAGTTTCTAAGAGCACACCTGACCACCCCAAATAATCTCACAGCCGGCTGCAGAAGGCAAAGAGCACTGTGGGCTGCCTCTTATCAGAGGCTGACAGGACAGGGAGAGGAGAAGCTTGTTTGCTGTACTGCACTGGCTGCAGATGATCTGAGTTTGAGCCACAGTGACTCTGTGATAGGATCTAGTGTTCAAACATGGAACCTCAAATCATTTCTGGAAAATTTCAAATCCATTTAAAAGCCAGCAAAAATATCTTAAAATGTGCAGGCTGGAATAAGCTTCGAGATGGTCTCCATGAAGGATCAAATCCATTTTCTTCTACTTAAGGTCTTTGCTTTTGCAAAGAATAAGAGCACTCCCTTTTTTACACCTACAACTTCTGCCTTACCTCCCCTCAAAAAACTGTGGTGTCTGTGTTTTCCCCTTTTCCCTTTTTCTAAGTTCTCTAATGCCCTCTGTCCTTTAAAGGCTTTGACACGAAAGGTCTCCATTTATTAGAGGGGTTGTAGAAGTTCTAGGTTAGCAGGACTTTAGTTTACATCAAAGTGGAAACACTGCCTGAAAGAGTTTCCTGAAGGGGTCCTTCCCCTTCTTTTTTATCCTGTAGAGGGAAGAGCTGCACCACATGATTTTCACAGGTACAATTTATTTACAAGCAAAATCCACGTTCTGCTTATCCATACAGCCAGCTGACAGATGCTTGTTAGCAGGTGAAAAGAAGGCTACTCGTTAAAGTGCAGCTGCTTCGATATTTTTTTGCCAGCTGCATATCAGACACCACCTGGCAGGAATTTATTCATTAGATATTACTTTAAAAAACAGCAATGTGATGAATTTAAAATGTTAATTTGGAATGTTTTAAGGACTAGGTAATTGATGAGGAAATACAATGCTAATTTGCTGTGACTAGTATTGCTAGTGGCTATAATATTTGACTACTTTTCTAGGTTTGCAAATGAAACAGCCATTGTCATTCTGAAACAATAAAATAGCAACAACTCTATATTAGTAAATAAAAGACATGGTGAATTCTAGGTCACAGAGACTCAGCTGAACTTAGGTTCTTGATGGAAAGTTAAGCTCCTGTTAACAGCTGGAGAAAGTGCCTGTATTCTTTGTATTAACATTTTATCTCACCATAATGTGACAATCTGGAGATCTCTTAGGGGAATGGTTCACAATGCCTTCATTTTACCTTCCGGGAGTTGTATTTTTAATGAGGCTACTTGTCCGTTCCTCAGTTTATTATAAGTTAAAAAAAAAGAGTATTGTACGAGTGAATACAAATCTCTAAGCATAAATAAACTTCATCCAAGTTATAAAACCCAATCATGGAGAATTACCCAAAATGGAAAATTTGGGTTTAAGTGAAATGTTTCATGAATAAGGTATTTGAACTGGAATAAATTACATATTTCATCAATGGTGAAAGTTTTCTTTTCCTTTGCCTCTTAAAAATATAACAAACCTCTCTCCCACAGGACTGATCTGAATCCATATATCAGCGACAGTGAAAAAATATAATTTCCAGGAAAAGAGTTAATTTATAAGACTGGGATTCGGCTCCCAAAGAGCATAATTGAGTTCTGATTATTATATTACTGGATCTCTTCTTGGATAATTAATAGATGGGATAATCTGTAATATATAATTACAAGGAGACCAAGGAGTTTCAATCTAATTTATTGACTTAGTACTTTATGAAATGAAAGTTCATTACAAAAAAGAGGAAGTCTTTTTTTGGTTTGACCTTCTCTTTATCTAATTGATACTCCACAGATACTTTCATGTCCATTTATTTTCTAATCATCTCATATGTGCTCTGTAAAAGTGAGTAAAGTCACATAGTCTTTCTGTTATCACTTATTTACAGCAGCAGTGTAGCTGGAGAGCTTCAATCCATGAGAAGTTTCAAATATAATGGTCCTTTCTCCTTCCTCTTTAGTCTGACCACTGAAGGTGAAGCAACACCTCCTGTAAGTTACAGAGATGTGGCTTTAGAAGTGCCCTTGCATCATGGCAAAGCAAGCAGGCACCTGGGTACGATATAAAGTCAAGCGAAAAAAGTTGAGACACAGTGAAAAGGAAAGGTTTGCCTGAGGTTTTCAAGAGACACTGAACTTTCCCCTGTTAAATCTTTCCTGACGCAAGGGAAAATACAATCTTCTCAGTCTCACCACAAAGAGGACAAGGTACCACCTTTGCAGGTTTCAGGAGCATGGACACATTAAAAGGCATTATGCTGGTTGGACTTCCAGGCACGATGTTTTCCTGGAAATCATGTCTCACCAACTAGATTTTTCCTTTCAAGATTCTTATAGTCCTGCTGTATTCTGAAAAAAATAATAGTAATAAAAAAATCTTACATTCTCAGAAAAAGTGAAGTCAGGCTAAGGTTTCTGATGAAATTCATGTCTTTTGTTTTAGGAAAGCTGAGGCTGTAAAACCCAGAAAGACTGTGGGTGTGGATGCAGTCTGGAGAGGAGGATGTGACTGTGCAATGCAGGGCCGTACGGAGGCTGGCCAATGCCACTGGGGTTGGAGAGAGGAGCTGCTTTGCCTCTGGTCCTCTCCAGCCTCTCAGCACTTGCTGAAGCAGCAAAAGAGAGCCAGTGATTCCTAGTTCCCATGCTAGGAGGATGCTGCCTATGAGTCTGTGTGAAGATAGTTGTTGACAGAAGGCATTAAGAATTTAAAACTGAGGATAAAGGGGAGCACCAAGTCTCATGCTGCTACATGGCTTGCTTTGCTCAAAACTGTGATCTGTGAGGCAGCACATTTAGGGGATTACTGACATAAATGCTTGTAAAGGCAAAGCTGAACTCAGAGCATTTCTAATATGGCAGCCAGGAACACGTTTTGCTTAACGAAGACTTTTTAAGATCAGTTTTCTTCTTCTGTTTTCTTTCTTTCACATGCTACCATTACAAAGCACCTAAGCTGCCCTTAGGATAAAAGACACAGTAACATCTCACTGCCTTTTTTGAGATTCCCTGTTATGTCCTCAATGAGATATCTGTTACTCATTGCATCTCTCCATAACAAGAGCAGATTGGACCCACACTCGAGATTTCCTGCAAATATATCCCATGTGCAAGGCAAGCACTTTGTACTAACCTGCTGCTAGACATAAACCTTCTAATAGGAATAAATTGTTAAGTGTGTAAGTGAAAATTCCACTGAAGTATACGGCTTCACATAGTTTCACCTGTCTCCTTTTCCCTAATTTCATCCTTTTTCATGAGAAATAGTTGGGTTTTTTTTTCAGTTTTCAGGTATTCTGTAAACTGCACCAATATATTTCAGATTGGCAAGCATATAGGATTAAGAAATTAATAACTATGGTTATTAGAAAATCTGATCATACAGTCTTCATAGGGAATAATAAATGAAATGGACTATATAGTATAATAATTACTGGAAGGTATTTCTTTCAAGTATTTGCAACTGAAACAGTACAAGAGAAACTTTGGTGGCTTTGACAAAATTAAAACAAGAAAAGGCATTTTCTTTCTATATGGTCATTCAAATATTCCAATGTTCATTCTATATGCTGCTTAATTATAGCGAACTACTTAAGTTAACTGAAAGAAATGTGCAGATCTGAAAAATGATAACAAAAAATTAACTTAATTTCTCCAAAATTAGAAGACCTGGATTAAAGGTAATGTCATCTTTCCCCTACTATTTTTTTACTTAAAGTTGAAAAATGAACTAAATAACTGCTTAGCTAAAGGTCATTTTAAAAAAAAAGAACAGAGAAAGATTATGATATATTTTCAGATCAGTTGTTTCAGCATCTTCTCAGCCCAAGCTGCTCACAGGACAGTAAGTGTTGATATGAAATTGATAACTGTCTCATCAGATTTGTACTGCTGGTGCATACAGGGAAGCTGTACAGAACTTCTCCAGCACAACAACTATTTATCTTTACATTCAGCAATGTGACATAGCAACATTTTCAATCCCATACACACTTAGAAAACTGTCTGTGTAGTTGTATGTGCACTTATGTATCTGCACACAAACACATACACATTTATATTTGAGGGATATAAAAATTCTACAGAAATTAATGGAAGAGATTCGTGTTCTCCTCAGGGAAAGGAACACATTAACCATGTGAAGAGACAATGGGGAGATATAGGAATTTTTAGTGTGTGATTCATTCAACCAATTAAGATGTCTAATTTACAGAGATGAACTGCACCCTAAATTATTAATTTCTCTCCACCAACTGCAAATGCAGTTTAGGTCATTTGCAGATAACTACACTTGTTCTGATGAAGCTGTTCAAATGTAACAGGGAGAAACAAGAAAGGCCAACTCTGCTAACAGGATAGAGGATTCTGTCCTAAGAAACAGTGAGTCAAGACAACATTTCGTGTAAGCCATCAGTATGAGCTTCTAACTAGTAAGGGTTAAAGAATTACTAGGGATACATAAACACTGAATAGGAAAGTTTTAGTACATGGTATTCGATATAGTACAGCCAGTGCCAGAGAGCTCCAGCAAGTTCTAGTGTCTACAGAGATGATATCTTAAGCAAGTTCAAAGAATAATAATGAAAACAGTTCTGAGACTGGAGAGAATGCTATATTACACAATATTTAAGGGATGTTAAGTATTTGGTTAAGTAAAAAGAAGATCAGAAGATTTTTTTATTACACTCTTTAAGAATTCAAATGAGGGACACAAATTTGACTTCAGACTGCTCTTCAACCTTTCAGACAAAGATATATAAACAAATTCAAGTCTATAAGTTGAAACTAAATTCAAAATAGAACTAAAACACACTTTTAAAACAGTCAGAAGAAATTAATCAAGGTAATGGGGATTTGCTGGTGATTTCAAATCAAGGTTCATATGTGTGGTGTAAGTATTGTTGTTGCACTTAAAGCTAGAATTAATGCAGGAAATTCTTATCATCAGTTCCCAGAATCTCAGACCAGACAGCCAAAGTGGCCCTCACTATCCTCAAAATTAAAACAAATATGCCATTTCCTTCTTAGTTTTGTTAGAAGTCTTGAGTAATGTCCGTTAAAGGGCTTTTTCCTACACAAGCAGAAGGATTTCCTGAAAGACTTGTCATTAGCAAGACCACAACTAGCAGGTCAAGAAAGGTGGTTATTTCATCTCCAAGAAACTTGTGAAGCGGCATCTGAAATACACAGCTACTGTATTCATGCATTGAGTTGGCACATGTGACGAATGCAAAGAGGTTGATGAGGGTGGGCAACACAAGGGGAAAGGATTTGCTGTCTCTGTTCCCTAATGGGAAGTCTTGGAGAAAGCAGAGACAGAATCTTCTGGAAGGGGTGGAGTGGAAGCATGGACAGCAAAGGTCGCAAATTACAGCAAGGGAAATTCTGACTCCATACATAGAAGAAAACAAAACACAACTATAGTGAAAAGCTCTAGATCAGGTATCCCAGAGAGGCTGTAGAAACACTGTCTTTGGAGATTTTCAGAACTTGACAGGACAAGGCTCTGAGCAACATGAGCAGGGGGTTGCACAAGATGACCTTCAGAAGTCCCTTCCAACCTAAATTATTCTGTGCTAAGATTCTACTAATTTGGGGTATGTGTTATAAATAGAAACTCAAGCTTAGCCATATGGAATGATTAACTTTTTCTCCATATCATCAAAAAAGGGTATTTTGAATACATAAAAAGTCATTCATCTTGTGGGCAGATGTCATTATTTTCTTCTCACTCACTCCATAAA
This sequence comes from Cariama cristata, assembly GCF_000690535.1. Lineage (NCBI taxonomy): Eukaryota > Metazoa > Chordata > Aves > Cariamiformes > Cariamidae > Cariama > Cariama cristata. Next base: position 17,354 of record NW_009609872.1, read on the forward strand.
ACATGCTGCAGTAAAGTGGATTTTTCTGCCTGTAATAATAACAAAATAAAATACTTGCCTGTTTCCCTCTCTTTCTCCAGCAAGCTCTTGCTTACAAATTCAAAGCAAACTCAAAACCACTGATCTCAGAAGCATGATTAGTCCATTTACCTGAGCAGTAAGAATTTTTCTCTGACTTGAAGACATGTGTGTAAAGAAATTCCAACAACCTGGAATTTAGCACTTTTACATATATCCTGATCTAGAGAAATGAAACAATACTTTCTATTGCAAATGTAGTTTTTCTATATAAGAAGGCAGCAGCCTTCTCCCTGTTGCTATTAAGTGCAGGCTTCCAACTAGGCCAGGAAAAGAGAACAATGAGGTTGGAAGCACACTGCGAAAAAAGAGTCAATCTAATAGTAAAAAAGATAATCTCCCAAGTCTGTTTTAATTTGTTAAAAACCAAACGATATTTATTTTAAAAGAATTAGGTTTTTTTTTGTTTTATTTCCCATTTAACTTTTTATAGTTAAAAAGAAGTGTTCCAAACTGTAAGCAGTCACCTTCATCTAGAATAATGCTCTGATCCTTTAACTTTACTGGCTAACTATTGAAAGAACTTTCATGTGAAAAGTCACCCAGATGAGCAATATTTTTTCATTTCTACATACCACAGCCAATGCTTGCATGCCTAAGGAGAATTAAGAGCAAAATTCTTCTTGTGAAATATGCAACCTTCTCTGTAAAGCAATTCACAAAAAAATAACTCATCAAACCCTGTTTTCACATCTGTGACTGTATGCAAACATGCACCTTGGTCATGCATATACCGATTATTGTCTCTCTTGGTGTGGCACTTGCCCAGAAGTGTCTGAACATGAAGACTAAAGAGGCAAGTTTCTGTGTATATTTACATGGATGTTTTTGACACAGATGCCTAGCTGGTGTCAGCGGTGGAGCAAAGAGTGTACAGCATACACTACAAAGTTATTCTTCACAGGATCTGAATTAATGCCTAGCTTCTTTATGGCTGAAATGACCTCATGACAGATTGGCCATCTTGACCTTCCAGTTTTCCTGTTCAGAAAAGTCTCCTTCTCATTTTTGTTAAAAGGCATCATTCTGTGAATTTACTATTGTACCTAAAATCTCTTCAGTTTTTCATCTTTCAAGATTATGTTCTGCATTATCCCTAGTCATGTATAATTTTTTAAACAATTCTCGTGAAAGACTCAAGATATTAACTGATCTGAGACAGTAACTACTACTTCTTGCACATAAGCTTCATATTAGTATAGTACAGTGAAAAAATAGCAGGCGTTATGAAAAGTATGTCTCCTTAGCTGAGTTTTCATTTAGCCTAATCTAATAGATTTTTTCATAAGGCAGATGTCTGACTACTTAAGTACTGATATATTTTCCAAAAATTCCCAAGCAACTTCTAACTTCCATAGGCAAGCTCCACAGGCACTTAGCTTTTCTTATGTCCTTTAAGAATTTTTGAACATGTTTCCTCATAGCACTGCACAAATGTATTTCAGTATCAATTTAGTTGTTTCTGAAAGTAATTTAATCTCATTGCTCAGTTAATTCTTGACCTTTCTGCTGAGACTGAATCATGATTAGAACAAGGTGGAAATACTTTTCTTCAGCAAATATATCTAGAGCACATTTTCCTTCCATGATCATTTCAAGTCTGTGTGCCCTCAAGGCAGAAGAGCATAGGCTTGTGCTGACAACGCAGCGATCACCTCTCCAAGAGCTACAGCCAGATCATCCAACCTTGATGACGGAAGTCAGGCTCAAATTACCCATGTCCTCTGGCTTTTGAAGTGCTGCTGGTCTCAAACTTGCGCTGATGTGAAAATCAGGACCATTTTACACTGTGAGCCAGGATGTTCAATGGGAAGTTGCCCATTGAATTTACTCAGTTTTTGGATTAGGTAGCTACTTGCACACCTAAATAGGGGTTTAAGAGAATACACTTTTGGGTAACGCACCAATCTGTTTTGCTTAAGTGGACACAGTGCATATATGACTTTTCTCAACCTGTAGTTACGTTGTTGTTTGTCAGACATTGCCCTAGACAATGGCAAAAGGATTTCATTCAGAGTATTTTGCAGTGCTTTAAAAGGGTGAAATTAACCTCTAGGATTGATACCTATTTTTATTTTATGTTTCAGAAACAATTCTTAGAAGATAATAATTTGTCAGAAGACTAAACTTGTTAGAATGAGAATTCACTGTGGTGTTTCCTGGGGTTTTTTTTGTGCTTATTAGCATTCCTACTGACAGAATGACACTTTGAATCAAATGTCCATCAACAGGTTCCAAAGGCACAGCACGTTACCTTCATGTAAGAGTTAAACCCATTATTGATACAGCATCCAGTGAAACTAATAAAAACAATCTATTAGCCTGTACGTTTTGTTCCTGGGGATGTGTAAAATGAAAATCAATATGAACAATGTGAACATTTCGAGGCAACAGTGGTGCTGCTTGTTTTTTAAAATAAGAACTGTTGCTTATGTTGGTACATTGTACAATATTCTGGTATTTCCTTTAGGTCACCTACGTTTTAAAAAGAAGACAATAAGCTCACTGGGAAATCTGCCTCTGACACAACACTGAATTTCTCTTTATGAACTGAAAGCAATCTGTCTGACTAGGACATTGAGGACCAGTAATTTACTACTTCAGCTGTAATTTTAAGTGCTCATGCAATGCAGGGATTGAAGCTTTCATTTTATAATTATAGAGGAATCAAAGACTAGCACGCTAATGTATTGAGCTACAATGTCAGCTATTTATAATCATCACTTCCCAGGCAATATGTTTTTAATATGTTAGGATGGTATGGTTGTCAGAAACAATCCTTTTTTTTTTTTTTTTTTTTTTTTAACATAGGCTCCCTAAAATGGCTGAAAAAAGTGCAAATTATTTTTAAAGCTTATAGTATTATGGTATTTTGAAAGGAAATAAAAGATTCCGTGAAATTTATCAGGATTAGAAAGGATTAGTTTTGGTCCTTCCGCTGTAGTAAGGTACAAGGAACATCAGAATAAGATATGTACATTAAAAAGAAACCACAAAAACCGAACCACCATGATGTGTAACAAGGTTGAGATAGTAGGTTTGGTTTCAAGATCAGTCTACCAAGCCAAAGCACTTCATACCACTCCATGAGCCCAGTCACTTCATTGAAAATTGCTGTCTAAACTCTCTTGTTCAAATACAATATTTTGGCTGCAATTTTACGGTGGTCATCTAATAATGAGTCTCAGGGATGGATTTATTGCTTTTTCTGATCTGATTGCCTGTAAGCTACCCAGGTCACCAGTCTTTCCTATCACTAGCTGAAATATGTGTTATCAATGACATTTGTTATGCAGTTAGCTCTACAGAAAGACATATATATTACTTTTTAAAAATTTGGCTGCAAGAAAGTATCACCTGGATAAAACCAAAGCTTTCTCTGGGCATAGACGAATTTAAAGAACACCAAATTTTTCACCAGGAAAGTTTTGTTGGGTCCAGTGCAGAGTTTACGGCCAAAGAGAGAAAAAAATTCCAATGGAAGAAAAGCAAGATATCACTATTACAGTAATGTCCCTCTTACAAAAGATCTCCCTTATGTTGCAGTCTCACCTTCCTGGTCCGTATTGAGGCTTGAACACATGCCTGACTCCTTAGGGATCCCATGTCTCCAGATTTACCAAAAGCTGCCTTTCCTCCTCACTGTAGTGTCATGTCATCCTGGCCCTGCCCCTCGTTTTGATATTTCTGAGCAGCTTGAAGAGACGCCTATGGTTCCTCTGGAAATAGGGTCTAGACACTTCTGCACTCTCAGACAGTTCTGTGGAGGAACATTTTTCCACAGTTAAGTCCTTTTATGGTAAGAGAGTCTTTCCAAGTAATGCTGATCAATTCCTTCAGCCCTCTAATGAAACTTACTAGGTTATCCCTTATTATGTTGTTTGTTAGAGTGTCCAGCACAATGAAGCCTTACATTTATTAGGGCTTTTGATGTCATATTGTTGTACAAATAATTATTAATAATGGAAAAACAGGTTGAAATTATTCATGAATAACCTGTTTTGAAGTTGATTTAGTGTCTGGAATACCAAATTGCATACCCAATTAATTAATACACTAGCTCAAAATTCAAGAGATACAGTTTGCATCAAAAGCTCTCTGCGCCACTCCCTTGCTCTGGCTCTGGCTGAGTCTAATGCTCATTCAGCAGACAAGATGCTTTTCTGAGCTGTTCCAGCTCAGTGATCTGATGATACTCACCTTAACTAGCTTCTTGAATCAAAGATTGACTCAGCTGAGCATTTTCAGGGAGAAAGCTGAAATACAGGGAAGGGTCTCGGCGACAGACCGATGACACTTCCCGGCAGTCCATCATGCTTACGTGGCAACATCGAGGATGGTTTATCCTCATCTGCAGCCAGCTAATGGACACTTACAGACTCTGACCCATACCTGTTTTCTGTGACTGTCTCCAGTTATTCTTGGACCTGTACAGGATGAGGTGGAGAGGAAGCTGCTTGCATGCTTACGCACTCAGTGCTACGGAACCATTTACCTGGCAGGATAGATGAGCCCATGACTACTTGTGTCTCTTCTTGCTTGCACCAACTAGACCCCTGGCACATAAGAACACCCACAGTCACTACCCTCCCTCTTGAATCTTGCATCCCAAAAGTCCATTCCCTTGGCTGGTTGCAAACTTCAGGAACCTACATGAGTTAAGTGTCAACACCTTACATTCATTTCTCTTGTCTTGTTCATTTGGTCACATCCCTGATATTACTGACTGATGTGGGATTGTCTGCACATTCAGTGCTGACAGCCAGGTTACTTCTTGACACCCAGGAGGAATTTAATTTCTTTTTTATACACTGATTGCAGTGTAGAGTGTGCCCTTGATAGCAATATGAGTGTCAGGATAAAATAAGAAGCCAAGGTATAAAAATTCCTGCCAGCCAGCATGAAAGCAGAGACAAAGCCTCATCTTTCATCTTTTTTTTTTCCAAAAATCAGTTGATTTTTGTCATGGAAAAGGCATTTTGCTGTATTATTCAGGAAAGGGAAATGTTCTGTATGGACAGATCTAGAAAAATACTTTTGTTTTACCATAAAAGGACACGAGAAAGGTAAATATGAGATACAGTTAATGTGGCATGTTACATTTATGAAGACAAGCTCTGGTATTTAACATTGGTTGCAGTTTAGATATATTTGTAAGGAGGGTTTTCCAATGTATGTGCCATCTCTATCCATTTCTTTTACGTATTGTTCAGTGTCTATTTCTGAAATCCTACCCTACTGTTTTATCTAGCCTTACCCACCTGAAAGGTCGATGTTTAAGCTAATTGCCTTGAATACCTCCGGCTCAGGACAGGGCAGACTCCCTCTGGAAGTGTCTGTCTCCCTTATCATTTTACTGCAGAAAGAAGTTCTCCAGACCCCATGCCTAATGTTAGCTGAGACAGAGCCTGTCACAAACAAATAAAACATCATACACTATCAGCTCTAGTAATCTGTTTCTCACAGTGACGTGTTTTCCAGCCTATTTTCCAGTGGTGACTCTCAATGCCATATGCTCAAATTGCTGAGTAGCAGGTAGAATTTGTTTTTCTCAGGCCCCTTAGAAATATGCCACTTTTCCATGGAAGTAAGGAAGAACAACCAGAGATTGAATCTAACTGATGATGCAGCTGGGAAGTGGTCCTTATAACTGCCCTACATGGTACAATGACCCTGACCTGGAGTAAATCATTTACTTCCAATGTCAAAGTAATTTGTTTCAACTACTGAGCAGTCAAAACTACACAAGCACCATTATAACTTGGGGTGGTGTGTTTTACTCATGTTGCATTGTATCATATTTCTTATTGTGCTTCTAAATTTGAAGAGAAATATGTAAACAAGAAAAAACATCTGAAGTTGAGTTAAGGTTCTCTCTGATAATGCCATGTAAACTTCGGAGAGATCTCATCATATACATACATATGTGTATGTGCATGCGTACACCCATGTATAGGTGGTGCTACATAAATAATAGATAGAACATATTTGCTTTCTCTTGGATGAAAATGGACAGCAGAAAGAGGAAAATAAGGTGAATATTTTAAAATAATTAGGAAAAAATATCCCCTAACCTTTTCTTCTGTTATCTGACCTTGGTTTCCACGGAAACAGGATCAGACACGTCAGTAGCAGGAAAAACTCTCACTTAAAGGTGTCACCTACGGAGAGGAACTGGTATCCAACACAGACACACACACCAGCATGAACACTCTGAGAGCTCAAAGTGTCAATGCAGATCTCCTGTCAGTGGTTTGAAGCAAAATATTAAACTTTCAAAGGAAGAATAGGAGGACCAGATCCTCTGCCCTCTGTAAATCAAGCCTCTTAGACATAGCTTCTGCTAGGCAGGAAAAAAATGTAGGTGCCCAGCATCATTAATTACTTTGGGTTACCTTGGCTTCATATCTCAGATACATATATATAAAAACCTCAAATTTACACCAGAAGGGCAAGGTCTGTTTTTATAAACAGGAGAGGCTTTAATCAGATGCTGCAAAGCCCACTTGCTGTTGAACAAGCTGACAAAATCTTAGGAAGGCTCTTGCACAGATGCAGGAGGTGGCTATGGAAACATCTTACCCAGTTGCAGTAGTCACCAAGTCTGGGGTCCCATCAATAGTATGTTCTACAAGTAGGGAATGAACACTGTCATAGCTTCACCAAAAACAAACGAAAAAAGGAGCCATTTTCCATCAAATTCTGTCCAGATATAAGTGACTGACCCTGGGTACATCATTTACTTCAACTTCTTATTGATCCAGTCTTCCTGGGGTCTGACTCATTAGGGCCATCCATCCATTGTGCCCTAACATCCCTGACTCAGACCTGACTCTCACGGCTTCATAGAATCATAGAATCATAGAAT
>NW_009609873.1:0-23451 GCF_000690535.1 Cariama cristata
ATAATGATTCTATGATTCTATGATCTATTGCACAACTCATCCATCATTACTGTATATAGACTTGACTTCATTTAGACTGATGTATGATTGCTGGTTGATTGATAAAAACCAAAGGTATTCTATTATGGGATGCTACTTCTAGCTCACTTAAGAACTGATCTAAGCCCAGAACTTCTCTATGAAAAAAATCTAAATTGATTCCTCCCTGTATAAGCAGATAGACTCTGGATATCAAGTGCTTGTTCAGTGTTCATTCCTGACAATACTTCACAAAACTGGCCATTTTCAGCATTTGAGCTGACAGCTCATTCAGCTATGCCTAAGATTTGTAATGGTGGATCCAGAGGATCCAGAGCCAATCCCAGGCAATACTGACTAAGTACAGGAGAAGCCAGGTCAATCCTATTTTAGCCAAAAGAGTGATGGAGCTCAGTATGGGGCCTTTGAACTACAAGAATAAAAGGGCAAAACTGAACTGTATTTATTTCTTAATTAAAATTCTTCAGATTAGAGAAAAAATTGGAAAACAGTTGTCATGCAGCTTCTTTTGACAAATATTTAACAATCATATCAGTAAGAAATCAGTGATTAAATTACATTTCCATTCCATACTAAACACACCAGAATTTTTGCCTCCCTTTACCTTGCTTTTTTTGTAAGTTTAGAATTTACTATTGACTGCAAGAAGTCTCTTAGAACAAAAAAAAATGTCTATTTGCAAGAGTAATGCAAACACAGCTTAAGAGTTTAATAGTCTCTTCAAGCCATTTTTTTATCACCAGAGAGATTTAAAATATTTACCAACTCCTTTTCAGAACTATTTACAATTTTCTGATCCCTACCGAGGTATCCAGGAACAGGCTTACAAATACTACGATTACTTTGTCAGCAATACCAGTAGCAGATAACGGTTTCTGGTAAATTTATTATTTGCATGCCCTGAAAGGATTAATATTTACTGTAAAGTGGCTCAGTTCCTTAGGTAACCAGCTGATGCAATAAGACCAATAACACCACATCTGTAGCAAAATTCAGGCTTCTGTGCATGTTGGATGACAAAGAACATCTAATATGACTAAACAGATTTGTAGCTAGTTGTGCAGGCTTTATCCTGCCTTTCATGTCACTGGCAGAGTGTAAACTTTAACAGCGAGTACTTGAATATTTTTAGAGCATTTTTTCTTCAGATTGACTGTTGTTCCAAAATTAATATTGATCTTCTCTAATGAGCACACAAGGAGAAAGTTAGTATCTTTTTTTCAGTTTTACAAGAAACAAACGGAAGTTAAAAAGTGGGGGGATAAATCTATTGCACAAGTCAGCATGCTCTAACTGAACCTGTTCTGAACTAACTAGATTCTCTTGGTAAGAGTATCAAAGTTTCACTGTTGTTAATATGAATGCAGAGAAAGCTCAGTAAACAGAGCTTAGAATAGGTTAAATATTAATAATATAAAGAGGTGTTATGTACTGATTGAAAAAGTATAACTTTAAAGAAAAAATACAACGCATAAATAAGACCCTGCTTAAAACAGGACACTGCGCAGATTAACACTTCTGGATATCAAAGGATGAACCTGTACGCACCAAATACAATACTAGGAGCATTTCAAAGGACCAAGTCCTAAATAAGCAGTGTACTAGAGGACTAAACTAAAATTAAAGGCTTCTATCTCTTATAAGGAAAAAATCATCATTAAAAATATATTAAAATAAACAAAATTTAGCATGACAAATATACACTAATCTAGCAGGATATTATTCAACAAAAATAAGTTTAGATATCTTTACATTAAACTCTGTTTTTCACAGAAGCAGAATTTGATGCCAATTGGGCAATACAAACCTAACATACCAATTACAATAATTTACAAATTGGGATCAGTTACTGCCTTCTAAAGCAATCCCAAAAAGAGATGGCTAACCAGGAAAAAAAAAAAAAACAACAGAAAAATCACATAATTTAGGCTACAAGCAACTTCTCTTAAGTCAGTATGAAAATATACTGTTGGATAATACTCAGAACCTGTTATGCTGGAATAAGACGGTAAAACAGATTTTCATCTCTTATGTCACACCCCACTCTTTGTCAGATCTGCATAATTTGTTTCAAGGTGTCTTGAAACAGGTCTGTGGTGTTATCAATGCAGTAAAAGAGATTACTTTAACCCCCCAAGGCTGTAGCACTGACTTCTATTTTTCTTACACAAAATCCACTATATTAGCTTCCTCACACTCCCCAGCCCCCATTTAAAGCCAGAGTAGAGCAAATCACAAAAATGCAGGTTGAAAGGGAGTTCTAGAGGTCATCTAATAAAACCTCCTTCTCAGAGCAGGACCATCTCCCAACACGAGACCATGGCAGCCTTGACTTTGCCTGAAAAGCTGAATCTATTAAATCTCCAGGGATGGAGATGCCACAGCCTCTCCGAACAGGGAAAGTTAAAGTACTGTATGTTATGATGTGCAGTCATGAGAAGGAAGGCAGCAAACATTCTCTTTATGCAGTAAATTGGTGCACCAGGTGAGACTGATTCTGCAAAGTAAATCCTCTGAATACGAAGTTTTATATGCCAGAGCAGAATCCCAGTAGGTTATTACAGAAAGGACCCTACCAGGTCATTTTACTGCTCCTTGGTTACAGGCCAGTTTGCATGGAAATACGTATGTTTCTCACGGTATCACACAAACTAGTCACTTTGGGAACAAAATACAGTTTTGAAATAGGCATTATTCATTGGTGCTCTTCAACATACAATCCGTTAGCCTCTCCACATCTGGGATAAGATGCATCCTACTTTAAACAAGTCTGCATACACATGCAATGAAAATATGAGTTACTCTTCATGGTTTGTCTGCATTTGGGGAGGAGCAGTTTTTAAAACCACTGAAAAGTCTTTCAAAATAAAGTTTAACCTTTACAAAATATATTTTAATGGTAAATGAGCTAGGAAAAAAGAATACTACTGCAATTTATTTAGAAACTATATTAAAACAAAGCACATGCCTAGGGAGAGCTGTTAACAATACTATTTTTTCCCCATTGGTTTCTTTGTTAGCACATTTTAGTTCTCTCCCTCCAAACTTTGCCTTGCAAAAAACTTGCACAGAAACAAAACAGAGAAAATCAGTCTAAATTATGTGAACACGATAACTGCAAAGCTACTGCCAGTGAGAAGAGATATTCTAAATACTAGGGCAATTAGGAAAATATCGCAGTCCTCAATAAAACACAGTCAAAATCCCCCCACAAGCCAAATGCCAGGAATTAAAAGGAAATGGACAGAGGGTAAAAATTAAAACCATCATCATGCCTTTTTACAAATACCCGACACACTAATCTTCAGTACTGTGTGGAGTTTTTGGCTGTATTTGAAAAAGAAACTGAACTATTAGGATTAGGAAAAAAAAAAATCAAATGGAGAGAAGAATGATCAATGGTATAGAATGGTCTTTGTATGAAGAAATCTTCAATAAACGAAAGTTTTTCAGACAGAAATGACTATACAGAGATTTTTTCTTTTCCTCTAAAAATAAAAAAATGTCCTGCAGGACACCTTTATAGCCTCTAATCACTTCCTCTAAATTAGTCTCAATGTTCTGTTGCCAGTTTAGTTTTGCCTGACAGTTTGCATCCTCCAGAAACTGCTCACTGGTTCGCTTGCCAACGCGCTCATTGCAGTGTTGCCACATGATTTACCTGTCTGTTTACTCTACCATGATTCTTTAATCACAGAAGCAGTCTTCTCACTTCTCTGTCTACACAAATCTCTTTTATCTGTCTCCCTATCCTGCCTAACTATCCACTCCTCCTTTACCTCACTGAATCACTCTGTAGGGCTACAAACCTGATGAAAATAGCTTAGCATATAATAAAAATAAATTCTTACGCAAGTGCATATAAATACATATACTGAACAAGCAGAATTGCGGTATGATCAAGTTATGGTGCAATGTCAGTTTTGTATCACATGTTCTAATTTGCTGCTCTCCCGCTGTCATATTTTTTCTTAACCCAGGGTTGGAGTCGCACATTCTTATTCATAATGAGAGGTATTCAACTCATACACTTTCCTCTGAAGCCAAGGGACAAGCTGTAAAAGGAAGAAATATCACTTCTTCCAAAAAGCACAATACATTAAAAAACTTTCTACTAGTAAGTTTTATGACAGAATTTCTTCCATCTCTCCCGAACCCATCCCCAATTCTCCACGCTCTCCTCTCCCTCTCAGAAAGAAGCTGCTGTTCCGTAACTTGGCAACTTCAGTTGTCAGAATTGTGGCTTGGATTTAGAAGCCCAGAGGTACTCTATGCTGCTGAGACACGTTTGCCTGTTTCCATGGGGGAACAACTACACTACCAAGCAGTAAGTCCTAAAGCATGTGCTCATGCTCTTTGCTTGTGTTGTACTCACAGCATCCTCTGTAGCTAATGATATTTAAGGGATCCGAGACATCCTCAGATTAAAAATTTGCAAACTGCTAATGGCAAAAAAACCATTCCCTTCACAAATCACTCCTGTCCCCATCCACCACCCCCACAGTTCTCTAGGCCTCTCCCCCTTCAAAGCACAAAGATAATTTGTTGAGATTTGCTTCAGTTTGTTCAAGTTTTCCCTGAGTTTGTACTAAGAGAGAGAGGTTACAAAAACAGCATCAATCATCATTTGCAGAAAGCAGAATCTCTTTACAAATCTATCCTCCTTTTTCCTTCCCAAATTTACTTGACAAACACAAAAAATATCACTGCTGTCTTAGGAAGTCCCTGAGCCACAAGTTGGTGGAAGCAGTGGGAACATTTAGGGAGATTTATCACCATGCATTTTCCTGTCTTCATACTCTTCCCCAGGCATATGCTATTGACCACTGTCAGAGATAGGAATCTAGGCTAGAAGGAACTATGCCCTGAGCCAGTATGGCCATCCTTACGCTGTTTCTCTCCCTGAGCTCTCAAACATCATCCAGAAATCATATTCATATCACAGCCTCTCACCTGGAATAACACTGCTTTACAGCAAAAACCAAATTGTCTTTTTTTATCCCTTTTTTTTTTTTTAATTTCATGGATTCTTTCTTCCCCCTCAAATCCATTCTTTTCTCCAAAACCTTCTCTCCACTACAGTCATTATAAGGAGTCCTAGTTTTAAATATCCCTAAAAAATAAACTCTTCCAGCTTCAAAGGCTGGTTTTACCAGCTTTGAAGCATTGGCATGGTTAAGGAGCCAGAACTACCCTCAGTGAACCAAGCCTTTGTCCAACAAAGTTAGCAGGAACAGCATGGATTTCACTGGGACAAGAAATACCTCGCTCTGTAAGGAATAGCTGATATAATCTTTTTTTTCACCTTTTTGTGCACATCTTCCCCTGTATGGCTTGTTTCCATCTGTCTAGCTGGAGAAGACTATATACTATAGAAAATCATACATCAGGGAATCCATCTTTGTTTTCCTTTATATTTCATGTTAGCTTACTGATTTGATCTTCTCTTATTATTTTAAGGCCTCTATAAGCAAACAGATTTCTTGAAGAGCCATGCACAGGGGAATACATCAAACCATAACAAACAATTCTGAAAAGTTTACCCATAGAATAGTATATTCAAAAAGAGTAACTTGTTTTTTCCACTCTATTCCTATACGAATCTTGTTTATCTTCTGATTTCAGCCTTGAAGCAGCTATCAACAGTTTACTGCATATATTACAATTAACCCCCCCATCTCACTGTCACATTGCAAAGGAAACGTCAGTGAGACAACTTAATTGGTTAGTATAAATACCACTTTTCATAAAATAACTGGTCTTCATATACAATACTGTGTTCATTTATTATTATGTACAATACCTTTGCTTACAGTAATGATATGTGATTAATAATAAAATATGTATTTTAAATTTTCTTGCATAAAAATAGGACTTAGTTAAGTATGCCTTAATGATTCCATAGCAGATGATCTAAACTGCTACTATCTGTACAGAAATCTACAGCAAAAAAATATTTTTTAAAAATTCTTAATTATTGAGGAGTACAACAACTGATTTGAATTAGAGTTATTACACTTGCACTCTCACTTAAAACAAGAAACTACTTTGTGAGCTAAGACACATTTCACTGAGGATGTAGAACCTTCAATATTTGAAACAGCAAATGAAGAAAACAAGACCCTAAACTGGGTTTTGAGACTGGAAGTAAATTTGCAAGTCTTCAGTTAGATATGACAATGTAAAAAATAGAGCTTTTTTTCCCCCTCATATACAATTCAAGTGCTTCATGCAAGCCACTCATATAAAATGAAGAACACCATGATGTGTTTTATACTACATCTGAGTAATCTCAGAACAAAACATTTTAAATAACCCCGTGTTTTTCAATGGGAACAATTTCCTATGACTACTATTAGTCACAATTACCAGTGATTTTCTACTTGCACTCTGTTATGCCCTTCACTTGCTAATTGCCTTTTTTTATTATTGTATTGAAATATGTTGCTTGTTAGAACACAGCATGCTGAGTCAAATAATAATGACTGCAGCTGCCCTCATCTTTAATATAAGTGAAGATAGAACTGCCTTGGAAAGAGACTGAAGTCTGCACAGCTCTGGCCTCAACCCAGGGCTGGGTTTGGTTTTAAAGTCTACTCTGTTTTGAACACAATTTGGCATACCCTTTGGCCTCTTTGCAAGCTTCTAGAACTTGGTAACTCCAGTCCTGGTAAATAAGGCCAATTGGAAAATACTCAAATGTAAGCATACTGCAAATCATCAAAAACTTTGCTATGTATCTTAAATTAGTGAGGTAGAGCCTAAGCAAACAGCCAGCTGACAAGCACACCTAGCATTTGAATTAAGTATAAATATCTGTACTTTATTTATCTACTACATATATACTACAGCAACAGGAAATAAACCAATAAAGAACAAACTAGCATCTTTTTTTATTACTCTCTTAACCTTTACAAGCAAGTAAAATTCACAGAAATGGATTGCAAAACTTTCCTGTCCCGTTGGCTCTGATCATGATTTGTACTGCTCATGTGACTTGCTCAACACTTTTAGATAATGTGAGGCAATATAAAACACAGAATAGGAAATGGTTCATTTTATCCTAAAATGATTAAATACGAGAAGATATTCTATAAACCTTTTTTAAAAATGCAGTATCAGTTATTGCTTTCTACAACAGACTTGATGGAAAACAATAGTAAGTTTTTTAAAAAAACTTTTAAGATCTTCTTTCACTGTTTGTTTGGCTCGGGTTTTTTTCCAGATGGATCAAAATTTTAAATGTTGCTTATAATTAATCCACATGATACTTTAAAACATTAAAATATTGTGATTCCAAACACAAAAGGCATGAATATATGCATATATAATACTTTAATAAAGCATATTAAATCACTTCTTAGGCTCTTGAGAAGACTCTTGGGTATTTTTAATTAAGAAAAAAGGGAAGAAAAAAGCTGTAATACTACAGAATCATTTTTAACACCATGTCATATATGCAGGCAGTATTTCTACCTTCTTTTCATTAGTACAGACAGCCATTGCACTAGATATTCAGGCAAATTACTTATTGGAGGAGTAACTGGATGTGTTCACACATTCAGATTCTGTAAGACATCAAATCCCAGGGTGGAAACTTCCACAAAAAAAGGATCATTGGCCAGTTCCTCTGTGTGTGAACCTAGAAATTCATCAATAAAAGCACTTGGCACACCTCAGCTATAAGAGCAGTACATGAAAGACCTCATCTGGCAAGACCCAGGTCCTAGGGCCAGCAGTATTAACTTAAGTCAATCCCTTGAACTATGGCTGTAAGTAACACGGGAAAGCAGAGTGGACAAAAGTAACAAATGTAGTGAGATGCAAACCATGGCACAATACAGAGGAACACTCTTTAAAACTTCAAAAAAATTGAGAAAAAAACTCAGAAATTCAGGTCATTGTTACAATGTAAATTCAGGCCCCATATGTGTACTTGCCAACGTAAAATTAAACTGTGTGATCAGCGGGTGGGGTTGTGTCGTTTTTGGTTTGTTTGTTTGCTTTTTTGTTTAAAGGAAACATGACTACTGGTCATCTCATACCAGAGCTGGTTTCACTGTGAGGTTCTGCCATGCACTTGCATTCAATATTGGTGTTGAGGCCCCTGCCTCAGGAGTTGGGTTGCAGGTAGAGTAGAGGCTGGGAGCTGCAAGAGAAAGGACAACCATACACCCGAGGCAGCTGAAGGCCATCCTGCATGACTGACTTCTAGTTTTATGCAGCTCCCTTCACCCAAAAACTTGCTACAGAAATGTGCAGTCCTCATTTTAAAGGAGCACTAGCTTGAGAGCCTGAAGGCTAATTGATAAAGGTGCATTTACATTTATTGTTGAAGACAATGGGATTTTTAAATACATTTCATCATGCTTTATACTTCAAAAGACAAATCACACTGTAGACACCTCGATTTGAGAACCTTTAATTAGTGGACTTCATGTTCCTATATGTCAGTTCCACATCTGCAAATACAAGTAAACACCACTGTTCTATTCCTCCATGATAAGGTGATAAATTACTCTGGTATTGCAACAATAAACATGAAAGGGCCCATAAGGAACTAATGATACTTCATGTGTGGGGTGGAGGGCTGTGCCATATAATAAACACCTATTTATTTATCATATGGCACTGCTACATCTTTAACAAGCAGATTGACACAAAGTATTGAGATACTGACCAGATGACCTCCAGCTATTCCAGTGCACCACACCAGGCAAAGCTCTCAAGGAAAAAAAATCAGACAGCCTTCAATTAGACACACATTTGAAACAGAGGCAATAAAATGGCAACCTTAATTCAGAAATTTCATAGTTTTCAAGAATCTGGAACTATGAGAACATCCTTTCATAGCAGCTCCCATACCTCATCTTCTCCTTATGCAGTGCTTGCCTTCCAGGCAAGGTATACCCATGGACTGAAGTACACAACCATCTACATCTGAAACACCCAGCCCTCAATTATACTAAAACTGTGAATACAAATATTGAAAATGTTCATGTTGCACACTTGGGTTGAACTTATACCTAATGATGTGTTCCATTCTATACCTAAACTAAGATACAATCAGACCTAAATCTCAGCTGGGAGGCAACAAGGAGCCATGTCTTAAACCAGCCTATGGCCATATAAAAGAGAGCACTCTCTGCTCTGCTTGTGTGTGGAGTCAAAATTAATTAGTTTAAAACACTGCCAGAGGAATGGTCTTTTGCTCCCTAGGACTTCTGAACAGGCAGCCAGGAGGGCGACCCATTTAGATAGCCCAGGCTTGGAAACAAACACAAGCCTGTCATTGCAAACATCCTTTTGCAAACAGGCCTCTGTTGTTAGACATAAGAGATGACAAATCGAAGATGGTCTCAATGGTCTGCTCTGAAATGGAAACCAAGGAGGAAGATAACGATCTAGGAGAGGGGCTGTGCCTAAAAACCTGCTATGTGAATCAGGGCACCAGAAATCAGCATGAATATGTCTGCCTCCCCTACATACCGTAATAGTAAGTGGTTTCGCACATTTCTGCACAGTACTCAGCAGGCAGGCCCAGGCTTGCTTCACTCACAATCCAAGTCAGGTCTGACTCAGGCTAGCTCTAAACCAGAAGACATGCAGCTAGGTTGGAATGGTGCTGAGTCTAAAGTAAAGCATCCCTGTCCCTTCCCTTAGCACAACTTGTTAACTTGGACCCAGAGCTGCACACAACTGTGGTTCGGATTCGGCCTGTGCCCACCTGATATACCAGCAAAGTCCTGAGGCTCCCAGAAGCAATCCTCTACCACTTCCCTGCTGCACCGCTACTTCTAGGCAGCACTAGAATAACACTGGCTTGAAAATGCTAAGTGAAATTAATTGCCAACAGAACTCAGTTACAGAGTCCAAGAGGAAATAAATGAATTGCTGTGTCTGTTGATTATGATCACAGTTCTGGTACACTTTCATAATGAAATTAAGCAAACATTAACTTCTGCAGGGTCAGATATTCTTACAGCTGCTAATTCTGTTTTGCTTATGATGTATTTTGATCCTGGTAGGCTCAATTGGTTGTACTGAGCAACATTAATACTGTTCTGTATGCTGAAATTAATTGAAATTAATAGAATATTAAGTGAAAACATTGTTCTGTATTTTTATAAATAGATTCTGACAAAATTCACTAAAAAGAATTTGTTTTTAAAACAGAAAAAATAAGTGATTAAAAAATCCCATGGAAGTAAGATGCTAAAAGTAACACTTTAGGGGTCATTTTGAACTAAGTGGACTCGTTCTGAAAATGTTCAAGTCTTAACTTTGGACTTTTGTCCATCGTTTTGTTTCAAGAAGGCAAAAAACGTCTGTAGAAGCTAAATTCTCCGTTCTTACTGATGGGAAACTGGTCATTTATTTCTGAATAACTTTTCCATAGAAATTTTTAAATTGTTCCTGGAAGAACACAAGGAAAGTCACGCTGGTTCAGGCTAGTGATTGATCTAATGAAACCTGTTGATGGGGAAAGCAAGTTCATGAGCAATTCATTTTGTCTTGTCTTACCAGGGTGCTATTAGCATTGTCAAAACAGAAGAGTTAATGGCATGATGTTCACATGTGGCTCAAAATACAAAGAATTTGAAGACAAAGAGAATAAAGGAGCTTGTTGATTTTATTATGCACATCTGAATGAAAAAGTTTTAAAAACAGATCACATCAGGGTATTTTCCTAAGGACAAGGTACGACCCTAGCATTATTCTTACTGGCAAATTTAAACATCTTGAATCAAATTCCTGAAATAATAAAAAATTGGACAAACTTCTGAAAAATAAGGCCAAATCCTTTTTGTTGAAACCACTTCTCAAGACATCCTTATGATGTATATTAAGGAGATTTGAATTTCAGAAGCTTTATAAGATCAAGCCTGCAATTTTTAGGGGTTGAGGGAAAAAAGGTGGAAAAATATACTATTCAATCATAACAATAATATTCAATAATAACAACAATAACTAGACAGTTAAGATCATGGTTTATAATTTACATAATTTAATTCACAAAATATCAAAACACTGGCTCGTACTTTAAAATAATGTCTTGTGTGGTACATTCAAAATTTTATACCAGAAGTGCATTTTTTCCTTTTAATTTTAAGCAGCCTAATGAGAAAATTATCTTTCATTAGGCACAATAAATACCAGAGCAAACTGCAAATTATATAAAAGGATTCTCTCTGTCTTCATATATTCAGATCAAAATTTTCTGAAAGATACACTTCATCAAAACAAATTAACAGACTCGTAGATTGTTAATCAGCTAATGTCTATGATATCAGGAGTGCAGAATCAAGATACCCAGTGTTCATGTCCAGTCTTAAAAAAA
This sequence comes from Cariama cristata, assembly GCF_000690535.1. Taxonomy (NCBI): domain Eukaryota; kingdom Metazoa; phylum Chordata; class Aves; order Cariamiformes; family Cariamidae; genus Cariama; species Cariama cristata. The sequence goes on from NW_009609873.1 coordinate 11,381, forward strand.
ACCCACCTACATAAGCTGAATTATATGTAGGAACCATATTCATATATTTGGTATCAAGAGCTAAATATTAATAATTTATTCTTCTTATTCATCATCTAAAGTTGGGTTCCGGTTCCAAACAGGGGTCTAGTTATCTTTTTCTGTGAGAGATTTGGGCATTGTCTGACACCTGATACATTTCTTCTCACAGAGGTAATTCTCACGTAATCAATTTACTTCTCAGAACTTACTGTTTTTCTTTTATTTTCTTTTTTAACAAAAAAAAAGGCATTTTAAATAGGTTTAATTACAGCCTTCAAAAAACATCACTATACCTTGCTGTCATAAAAGCATGGACATCAGAATTATGTGCAGTATCAGTCGCACCTATGCTGTATAATCTATACACTCTGTATTACTCACTACTACATTCTTTCAATGATCACTTCAAGCTACTTGCCACTGTATCACTCGACCACTCACCCTATTAACAAACCACCAGATCCTTTTCAAAAATCACTGTTTTCTATGAACTCTCCTGTTGGTATGTACTGCATTCTTTGTTCCTACATGTATGACCTTGCATATCGTTGCATGAGAACGATTTTTTTTTTTTTAGAGAACACAGGCTACAAAATGCTGTGAGAAGACTGTTCTTTGACACAGAACTGATGCAGTGATATGCAATATTTTTCTGAGCAATGATTTTGCATTTACTCCTAAGTCTGACAAAGCTGTCAATTGACACTAGACTTAGCAATGCTTTCAGTAAATTGCCACAGGAACTGCTTTTCTAGATCCATCATTAAGTTCTTAATCCCTTTGACATACATGATCCTGACGCTGCCCAGTGCTAATTTTTAGTTCAACTGCAGGTCACAATTTTTAATAGTATGTGGATTGCATCTAACCAGTTAATTCTATTATGACATGTGATTTCACTTGTATAGGATCTATTTTCTACAATACAATCTTAATATAAATTCTTTAGAAACGAAGTAACTATTATACATAGGCATTCCAGAAAACTGTAGCCAACTTGAAGAGTTCAAAAATATTTCTGTGTTTCCTAATCTAGGAACATGCCTGTAGGTCCAGATCACCTTCAGCCTTTCAAGGAAGCTGTATCATGAATGTGTATTCATGGACCAAGCAGTGCTTATTGCCTGTTACTTTAAATAACTCACCCATAACTCTACCATGCTAAACTTTTCAAGACATTCAGAATAATCAGTGACTCAGAAGAAACAATCTCAGCCTGAGCAAGAACCCACGGGTGTCACTGGAGTCTTTTGCAATTACTCAGGTGGCCTTTGGAACAGATCCACTCTCGTCAGGTTGTTGACAAAATGATGGTTGTTGGAAAACAGTGATTTCAAAAGTTACAAGCCGTCCTGGTGTACAGGAAGTATGGGATTAAGGAAAGATGCCTGTGGTGAATATCAGTGTGTGCAGAAAGGGAAAAGAATTTGATATTATCTGCACTATAAATTTATATATAAGCCCATGTGGAACAGCAATAAAATGAAACAATCTCGATTAATCATCCTTACCGATTCAACGCAAACGCATAATGAAATTTAATGTTGTGTTGATCAGCCAGATCACAGGTAGGAAGCATTTCTAGTGTTTCTACCAGCTTCACCATAGCATCATAGTCCTGGTATGAATATAAAAATAGAAGAAAAAAGAAAGAAAATTAAAGAAACTGAAAGCAGAGGAAAGCATCACTAAACTAAAATGTATCATGACTGCTAGACAGTATCTCAGGTGACTGTTCCTAGAAGAGTCAGCGAAAGAGTCACAAACTCTGTGTAAGGAATTAAACAGCGATTTTGTCTATCCATGTCAGTACTTGCCTCTTCCTCACCTCAACACTACTGCCCAAATTACTGAAGCCCGCTGGCCAGTTTGATCAATTACACTCCCAGAACCAGGAAGAAGGGCTGACGAGTCTGACTCTTTCAGGCCTTATTAAGGACTTCTGATGAATGTCACCTCATCAGGTCATTGCAGACTCGAGCACAGTTTATTCTGCAGCATGTCAGTCGGTTGTGCACACATTTTGGTTTCTCGGGGTAACCCAGATACACATTGCCTGCTAAAGAGGCCAGTTTACTGACATCATAAATGGCCTCACATTACTTAATTTGTTTGTTCAAAACATGTTTTGAGATGATTTACATTTCTCAAGGGAGAAGACCTTTCAAAAGAATCCAAATGATCACCAGAGCTGATCAAAATGAAGTTGGATAAAGTGCTGCAGGAAAATATGCATCTCAGAATGGAAAGTCAGGTAATGCAGGATGATGTGGTCACCCACTGCTCTCATGACCCGTTCATACTTATGAAATAACCTACTTAGCTCCTGATGGAAAAAAATTTCCATAGAATTGTTGGAAATACATTTTAAAAGGGATGTCAAACACACAGACTGTCAGTTTGGAAATACAGTGTGCAGCCTGCGTTTTAGCAAAAGCAGAACTTATTTAAAAAATAAAATAATAATAAAAAAAGGTGTAGTTGTATTTTAAAGACAAATTACTTTTTCTTTGAATGATAGTTCTCAACTTGGGCACTTCTGGTTAATACAATGGTCACAGCAAATGCATTTTCTTCATTTCCAAATATATCTGACTTTGGGGGCGAGGGAGGAAAGGGAAGGAAAGGAAAAGAAAACATCTTGCTTCAGTAGGGAATTTTTTCTTTTAATTTTCTTTTTTTAAGGAGGTTAAAAATTACTGAAAACAAAGGAGGCGACCTCAGGAAGTCACCTAATCTGTGTCTGTTGTTCATAGGCAAAATAAGTAAGAGTCTAAAGCACCTTGAGTTGCTCAACAGACAAGGTCGAACTGTTAAGCAATGTAGCAATTTAGTATCAGCTTTGAATCACTGTTTAACAAACAATGAAGTATAGAAGAACAAACAAGAGCCAAAATCCCATGGTAAAATAGTGTTCCTTAGTCTTTAGGAATATACCTGAATATCTCTGTAAGAAAGAAGCAGATTTATAACAATGTCAGAAGTCAGCACTTCAGTATTATCCATACGAAGCTTAATCCTGGCCAGCTCCTTAGCCAGTTCATCTCCTTGATACTTCTCTCTAGCTTTTCTAATATCATTTAGCAGTGTTTCTTTATAATAGGCACTAAAGAAATAAAAGATAGACATATGGGAAGAAGACCGTTAGATATTTCTTATCAAACATGCTTATATTTCTAGTAAAGAGCGTAATTTCTAATAAAAGTACCTTTTCCTCCAGGTGAGGTGCACATCAAATGTTTCCACATTTTTTATTAACTCATTATAAATATTTTGCCTTGCCCCACCTCAGACTGTGAGGCTATGTATCAACAGGTTTCTAACCAGGATTGTGAGATAATTTTATCAACACAGTAAAACTGGGGCATTTCTTTGCCCCATTACTGACCATGACAGACGTGGTACTTTGTACCTGTATCACAAAGAAGGCAGCAATTGGGATAATAAAGTGACACACAGAGGAAAGACCAGTGTGATGTAAAGAGGAGGTACACGATTTTATCCTGAAAGGAGGAAAGAGGCTTTCAAACAAAGAAACTAAACCAAAACCAAGCTACTAGAAGCTGATTTTTTTGCAATCCATTTGATGAACATAATACATAATGTGGACAGGATCTATATAAAAGCCCCCACTAAGTGCACCTTAGTTACGCTAACATCAGTGCACAATGCAACACCAGAGCTTTTGTAGAATACAAAAAATCATATAAACGTTATCAGTATGACAGTTGTAAATGACCTGGACAGGCTACTTAGGGGTAACTTTACCTGGAGCAGCTTAGGGAGTCTATAGTTTGGAAGTCAGCAGGTACCACCTGATAGACACTGAAGTGCATACAATGCCCCTTTTGTTTACAAATGTATTCAACTTTGCTTAACATAAGCCCTACATATAGCAAAGAAAATTAAGTTGTCTGTCTAACACACGTTATATCTTACACATAACATGTAAGATATGTTTACAATGCAAAGCAACAAGGTCACAGTAAGCACTATTGGAAAGCTTTTAATAGTTGTTTTACTGTCAGCAGAGGTTAGGCCTAATTCACCAAGGATTTCCAATCTCATGTTTCTATCCAGCATTGCCTTCTACCAGGCTAATGACAATTAGTCCTTCTTGTGCTAACCAAACCAAAAGGGGATACTGGGTAATGTTTTTCAAAAGCATTCAAATGACTTAGGAATGGGAGTCTCACTTTCAAGAATGATGCAACACTTAACCTCTTCAAACTTATTCAAGCTTTTGGCAGAAATGAGGGATCATCTAGCTACGTCTTCCTCTTCACAGGGATCTACCACAACAGTGTCTACATTCTGCAGCTGTACAAAAGCCTCCTTCAGGCACTTCAGGAGAGAGAAAAAAGGCTTTACTGTAGGACTTCACAATTATCAAACCAAAATTACCCACAACCTTGGTCATAAATGTCAGAGACAAAGTATATAGGTAGCTTTGGACAGCTGGTGCCCAGAGGACCATTTCACAATGACACAAACGCTAAGGGGTACCAAAATTTACTACTACCAGGACCAACTGTGCTACTAGTTCCGTGAGTCTGCACTGTTGAGCACAGATCTCCTCCTATATCCTGACCAACTTCACTGAGTTTCTGCCCCTCCTCTTGTCCCTTTCCTCAAAGTGGCCCCCTGTTGCCTGCATGTAGCCTCCCCTCCGGCACTGTTTTGGAGAAGCAGCAGTCAGTCTGTGGTTCTTCAGGCCAGCAATATCCCAGTTGCTGCCCAGCAAGGTGCCACAGCATATTAGACCTGTCATGGATGGAGTTGTAAGGGACAAGGTGTGTGTGGGCAGGGTCATCTATGAAATCCTAAGTGTGGGACCTGGTGAGAAAAGGAGTTTTTTTAGGCGAGCCTTTCACTTGGGATGGCAATAGTGAAAGAGAAAGAAATCCAAGGGCCCTCAGCTCTACCTCATGCTTCAGACAGTAGGTAAAAGAAAACCTAGAAGCTCAGTCTCTCCCAGTGTTTTCCAGAAATACAAACAAAACCAGACTAGCTGCAAAGTACAGGGTGAGCAATCCAGAAAGAGAGACTTTCACCTCCAGCCCCAGCCCTTAAAACTCCAACAGCCCCTTGTAGAAATGGCTGAACCATATCATGTTTATCGGGTGATATCAGAAGGCTAATATTAAAAAACCCCAAACCAAGAAACAATCCACGGAAGTTACATTTGATTGCCTATTGCTGCCATATATATACATGTATTTGGTGACAGAAAAGGACAGTCTTTGGCTTTGAGCTCTATGAAGAGGCTGTGATCTTATCTCCTATTACAACCTTATGTGCTGTAATTTATACTTAGGCAATTTACCTTACCCATGAACCACTTTTGCTTACTGATATTTCAGAAAGTAATCATAAATCAATTTCTAGCATAACATGCTTAATTAACTGCAACAGCTGCAGGACATCAATACAGAAAGCAGTAAAGTTAGCAGCTGCTTCTAATACTATATTAAGTGCAGTGAAAAATAAAAGGAAAAAAAACCAAAAAAAATCAATGCCACTAGAGATTCTGCATCTTTTTTCATAACATTAAAAAGAGACTATGAGAGATTCTGGAGGTGTATGTATTGTAAAATTACCATGATGTAACATGAACATCCTTGAGAAGGCTGATAAACTTGTCCACCAGTGGGACACAAAGTGGCCCCAGGATATTGTCCCAGCTGGGTTGCATATACTCAGAAGCTCTTCGTTGGGCATCACTTTCACAGCAAAAGTAGTCAGCACAAGGTGTGATGACATATGGAATAAAATAATAATTGCCACTGGAAGCCTAGAAGAAAAATAGGCACAGTTTAGAAAACAAATGAAAGTGGAAACATGCTTGTGTACACACAGAATCTTTTACTGTCAGAAAAAACAGCTAGATTAGGGCTGGTGTACTAAGAAGCTTTAGTGCACTGTTTAACACAAGATTTACAAGCACTATATGCAAGGAATTTTCTGTGGAAGAGTTACAAATATTAACAAGGGTGATCAATAAGGGTCCAGATCTGTTAAGCCACAATACAACAAAACTGTTCCAATTTTTTATATGATGCATGGACCCTAACAGGATCTGACAGATACAAGCTAACCTTCTGCTCCCAAATTTTAGGGGTCAGAGATGTACTTGCATCTTCTAGGCTCACTCTGTGCTAGGAAGGATATGATGCAGAGATCCCCACAAAGAGAGAGAGAAATATAGAAACACAGGCATTGGAAGGACTTTATGAAGATGTTTAATCCAGAGGAGCGTACAAAACATCGGCTGCACGCTGCCATTACACAGCAAACCAACAAAACTAAAAATCCTTAATATGTCACACAAAAAGTGTAAACATGATCAAGGTGCTGAGAGAAGAGAGGAAACAGGAAACGCACTTCAGAGCCCAAAATCAGAAAGTTCAGAGTCTTCAACTCCTGAGCAAGACCCCAAAAACCAGACAACTGTGAGGTTTTGCACTGCTACTAGAAGCACCAGTATCCTATTTTGAGCTATGACAACTCTCTGCTGTTTAAAAGAAAAGTAAACTTTGCATTTCAGAGTAACCAGCCCGGAGCATTGAAGCATGAGTCAATATGATACATCTAACACAATCAGCTACCACTAAACACCTTTCACATGCCACCTTTGATGCAAATGCATCAAACACGTACAGCAAAATTATACCTTTCATTTTTTCATGTAATCTAAGCCTGGCTGTAGCCACTTAAAGTCACCTTGAACAATGGGAGAATGCTGAGATGATGGAAAGAACGGATGTGAAGATGGTACATTTTTACACACATTAATAAACTAGACAAAATAAATAAACTGTTCACAGGAAGGAACAATGTAGGGCATGCAGTTACTAAAAATACAGATGGAAAAAAACCTGTATCATTACGTCCAGTTGCTGATCTGAGTCTGTCAGCATTTTAAATTATTTCTAACAGATAAAGATCAAGCCACATTCCTTCCTCATAAACCCTACAGTACAGTATCTCTGTTGTACCAATAGAATTATCTGTTGCAATGTTATCTTTACTTCCTACTTAAAAAGTCAGAAAAATTGCAATCTAAACCACCAGTATGTTTCTTATCTTCATTACATAAAAAACCAGTTCTGTTCATCTACTTTTCTTACTCTGTCAAGTGTTAGAGATGGCTGAAAATATCATCCTTGCTTCTTCTGATTGTCTACTCAGGATGCTAGTCTCTGAGACCAAAAGCTAATAATTGTGAAAATTAGTGACCCGTCATACACCAACTATTGCTTTTTAAGATAATGAATAAATGGCAGAGGTACGTATGAAGTAACATATATAGCAATTCTAGATGCAAATATATATAATCTATAAATGATGCATTTATTTAATTGCAATAGAATTACAACTTCACAGTTTGTAAAGGCTGTATGCTGAGTTGGTTTATTTCACAATTAGCAGTTAATCTATTTTTATTGTCTTATTTTGAGAAATTTTAAGTTAAAAATTACAACATACCAAGCAGACTGAAAAAAAAGCTCTCAATAGCTCATCTTACAGGAAGCAATGTATGCCCAGTATGCTACCAATGAAACTTTTGTTTTCAATCACAACACTTTAAAATCTACAACAAAAACAGCAAAAAGTTTTAGAACACTAAAAAAACAGCAAGTGACTGCAGGTAAGTTGAGAGAGGGACTTGTTCTTCAGGGGAAAATGGTTAAAGGAATTAAGTACAGAGGCATGTCTTTGCTTGAAGGGCTGAAAGAGTTAGGCCCACATAGGCTATTTTTAGGCTCTAGGCAAGACAGGCCAAATGTAGAGTGCTTTTTGTCTTAAAAGACTCCTGTAAACATTTTGCTAATGCTGTTAAAGGTAAACTTTTGACCTCAATAACATAAATAGTGCAACTGCTGCTTTGTGACAGAGATGCTACACTTGAATTAAGTTGTTTGGCTTTTTTTTCCAAATAAATAATGTTCAGCAAAATCTCTGCATTTTTAGAGAGGGAATTATGCCTGCACAGCCAATAGCACAATCATTTTACTTGAGCAATGCAGTTCATTTTGCCACTTACTCAACATCAAGAGTATTAGGAGTGTTTACTCTACCTTACAAAGCAGTTAGAAGGAAAAAACACAGGATAACAGAAAACGAACTGCGTTCACTCAAAGAAGTCACAAACTTTCAAGTGTTCAGGGAGTTTAATCCACTGCTATCTTAAGAATTAAGGTTTTCACAGTAGTTTTCTGTGACATCAGATTCCTATCCATCTTGTGACATAGGTGACTAAGGTATTACAAACTTCTACAAAATACTTTCTCTTCTAAAGTTGAATATATGCAGTATTTTTATGTAAAGCCTGTGAAGAGAGATTACCACAAGCCAAACATTCTAAATGCTCAGGATCTAGCTTGCAAAGAACGAGTACTCCAAGATTACAATCACTTTGAAGAAAAGACCCTGCCGAGCACTATTCTTAAAGTATCCTTATACATTTTAAAATGCCTAGAAACCTGTAATAAGATGGCATATCTATTCAACAGAAAGCAGATTTAAAGTGATACATACTTTGCCTATCACATTACTGCTGTGGTATTCAAGAGGTACTTGAACCTGAAGAAAAGCTTTGTGGTTGGCAACCTACTCCAAATTGAAATGCAACAACAAAGAGGAAAACATCACCACAAAACAGCATAAGAAACAAAAAGACAGACATGACACATGAATAGAGAAATTATTAAAGAAACAACAGAAAATTAATATACATATTTATAGCAAGTCCATATTTACAAGGCCACGAAAATGGTGCAATACTTTGCCACCCAGAATGTAAGATTTCTCTACCTATCTACATGATTCATTTGTCTATACATCTCATGTCATCATTAAGATGCTTTCAAGTCTTACTTTTATGAATCTATCAGATTTATTACCCAGTTAGTTAACTGCAATCCAACCACTACAAATATTCATTCCTTGAGATTGTAACATTTCCATAAAAACTAACTTTCTTAAATAAATTTTAAAAGCCTTTGCTTTCATTGTATTAATAGTAACAGTGGTATATTTCCTGATTAGAAACATTAAAAGTAATATTTACTGGATTACTTATTGCTTCTGTACTATTCTTCCTCCAAAAGGAAAAATGATTGTCTGTATTTAAGATGTTCCTACTCCTCTTTCATTCTGTGCCCCTTTGCAAACTCTTTTAATAATTCTGCTGCCCCAGGCTTTTTTAGAAATATATCATCAAATGACCATATCATACAAACCTTTATAAATTGTAAAAATAATCAGAAAATATAGAAAGCTACTCTGCAATATTGCTTCTTCAGATTATTAAATTCATATAACGTGATCACACTTTAGAGTCTTGGCTTTCATTTCAGTCCACTGGGGCTACTAAATTGGAGAATATGAGTCCAAGCGCTGAAATTTTCCATTTAGTTTTCTTAAATGTTCATTGCATTGAAACAGTAGATACAGTCTAATTTCATACAGCTACTGAAACTCTGAAGAGACTTCCTGTCAATTACAATAAAAAGTGATTTTTCAACATAAAAATTCCTTGTGGTCAGGATAAATTACAATCCTGTTCCCTTTAGATCAAGGGCAATTTTTGCTAATGATTCTTCCATGGCCCAGACATTTTTCTCTGCTTACTATAAGAGCTGCTACAGGACTTAACAAAAAAACCCCACACTTAAATCTCTGAAAATACTTCATCAGGCCTACAGGCCTAAGTATACTATAATAAACCTTTAGGTTTAATAGCCAGCTTACTTTCCTTTAAATATCTTCTCTGAAAGCAATTAACAGGGTTATTCAAATTTCTTCAGGTTTCCATCAAACAAAGAAAAATTAACTGTTAAGTCTTTCTCCTTATATTCTGTACTTGCCTTAATTTTTCCACAGCAGGAAGTTGAGTTTGTATTTTCAATGCCACATTCAAACAAATGGAATGGATTAAAGTATTAATCTCAAACTATGTGCAATCAATGCTAGAACTATTGTCAGAAGGACTGTACATTTCGCTTTCCAACTCCAGTATTTTTTAAAAAGTCCCTTGTGCACTCTTTTCTTCACTCAGTCTTGGACTTTTTTTGTGCACCATTCCTTAAAATTCTGCAGAGGGAGAGGAAATTTCCCTATTGAAAAAAAAATATCAAGGATAGCAAAAAAATGTTGCATCAAAATAGAACAACTTTCCCATGGGTTTTGTCTATTACACTGGTTTGGGGAAGATTTTTTTTTTAAGCATTTGTTACCTTCGAAAACCATTGAAATTTCATTTTTCCAGTAAACCAATGTTTATCTGACATCTAAAGAGACTCCAAAGCACAAGTCCGTTCTCCATAGATAAATTTATTTTCCTGTACCCTACAGTCTAGTAGCATCCGATGTGCTCTCAAACCTTGATTTTTACATAATGACACAGGAAACAAACTGTTCTGCAAGACTACATATTTGCAATTTATTTTACCGATTATAATTTTGACAGAAACTAGGGAGCTGTGCATACACCCTTAGTAAATTAGCAGCAAATAGTCCTCAAAGCTCAGAGGAGCTCTACAGAAGGAAACTTAACTGATGGGACACAGAATCTTGTCCTTGAATTTCATGCCAGGGCAATTCTTTCTTGGGAACTGAACTCCCAGAGCCAATAATTCTTTCCTTTTGTATCCAAGTATGCAATAAATTATCAATACAGAATTTTAATTTCTTCTTTGGGGGAGTCAAGTAGAACTGAATCACATTCCCCATCTTATCTTATCCCTGAAAACCTCATTCCTGGATGGTGGAAGGAAGGAAGTTCTATTCTTACACTCTTTTTTCAGATAGTAAGATATGAAAACTCTCAGACTTACACCACCACTGCATTCTGCTGTATAATTTTCACTGTTAAATCAGCTGTACTCAGGCCAAATCTCAAAAGAGTTGCTGACCTTTTTTCTATGCATTGTTTTCAGCTTTATGTCCAATTTCCTTGCTCTTGCCTCCTCCTTGACACTGAATTAGAATAAGGTTTTCTTTACAAGGAAAACATCCGTTTTCTTCAAGGCTTACTTGTTATACCCAAAAGAAAATCACTCCAGATGACACACTATACATTCATCTTCTCTGCATCTTTAACTTGGCTCCACATCTGTTTTATGCTCTGATTTTTTTTGCACCTTTGTACATGACTTGAGATTTGCAGGATAAATAGCAAAGGTGAGGGTAGGGAAACCTCTGAGACAGCTCTGAGCTACAGCAGCCAGCACAGAAAGTTTCACTTGTGCCGCTGGAAAAATGGTGTGTTGTGCCTGGTAGTAATCTCAGTTGTCCCTCTTTCCTTATACCGTGCAAATGCGTGGACACAGAGCTTATAAGACATGGAAAGGACTTCTCTTCATAAAACCAGCAATGGTATTCCTGTGGTTACCTCTGGGTTGGAGGAAGGCCTCTTTCCAACATGTCTCTAGATCCTATCAAAGAGTGCATTTAAGCTATTCCACAGCTATGGCAGAGGCATACCCACACTTTTCAATCAGGAAAAGTGAAAGGAAAACACAATACTCCCTGGTACAGGGTTATTAACTATTGTATCTAATATTCAGCATTTAAACTGAGATGGTTAGGTAACTATGTGCTTGATTGCAGACAATAAATTCACACCAATTCTGTACCTACTTAACCAGCACAGCAACTCTCATTAGCAATTAACTTCAAATGAGACATTGCCCGTACGGTTGTAAAATATTCAAGCAAATAACGAAGCAGTGACACTGTACTGGGGCTGTGGCAAACTGCAAGCCTCTCATGACAACTCCTTGGATCTGAAAGGAGGGGAAGTGTCTATTTGAAGTCAACTCCAACTTAGAAAACCAGAAAGTTTTAACCTATTAACAGTTTAGCTTCCTAATTAGTTTGTTGTAATTTCTCTTTAAAAAACTGCTAAAACGATGCAATATGGGAATGCAATATGGGAGTACATTTATCTAATAAAAGAGAATATGAAGAATTTCACATAACACAAATGGGTCAAGAATCCATACCTGCTATTTAAAGTCATTGTCCTGGTTTGGCTGAAACAG